>NC_050184.1:35578862-35588862 GCF_008315115.2 Sander lucioperca
TTAAAATGCTATTAAAATGTCTGTGCAACATGAACAGGGCCCTTACATGACAACAAGATGCGTTTAGCAACTTAGCCATTGTTGAAATTCACATACCCTGTTAGCTGCTAGCTGCCGTCTGGGATGAGTGAGTGTGTTCAGCCAGGCTCCGGTAATAATCATCACGCTGCAGTCCCGTGTGTATTTGTAACATAAATATCCATTTAGTGTGCAATCCATCTGGCGTTGGTGAGTTGGAGTCTTGTCCATGTCGATCGTTGTGGTTTAGCATGCCCGGCCAGCTTTATTCACTTGAATGGGGAAACTTGCCTGACATTTTTTGAATATTTCGGAACTTATGAAAGTTATGAAAAGTACATTTGGTTCCTTAATAACATGTCTGCAACCAGCACACATTTTCATAAATTATTGTATGAAGAGTTAACATTGTGAGTGAGAGCATGTCTAGGATTTAAAGAAGGTTGTTCACTAACTCTCTCTCTCTCTCTCTCTCTCTCTCTCTCTCTCTGTTTGTCTGTTATAGAAACGGAGAGGAGGAGAGGGACCCAAACGTCACCACTGTCAGCACTGTGACAAATCCTTCACATCATCTGGATATTTAAAGATTCATCAGAGAGTTCACACTGGAGAGAATCTACACAGCTGTGATCAATGTGGGGCAGCTTTCACACTACAGAGTACCCTAAAAACACATCAACGCATTCACACTGGAGAGAAGCCGTACAGCTGTGAACAATGTGGTAAAACTTTTTCTCAGAGTGGTCACACTAGAAAGCCACTCAGATCGCGCATTCACACTGGAGAGAAGCCGTACTGGTGTGATCAATGTGGGAAAACATTTTCTGAGAGTGGCACACTTAAAAGACATCAACGCATTCACACTGGAGATAAACCTTACAGCTGTGATTTATGTGCTAAAACCTTTTCTCAGAGTGGTAGCCTAGAAAGCCACCGACGTGTTCACACTGGAGAGAAGCCGTACTGGTGTGAACAATGTGGGAAAATGTTTTCTCAGAGTAGTCACCTTAAAAGACACCAGCTCATTCACACTGCCTCGTAGTGAAGATGTTTGAGAGCCAATCTGTTTCCTCCTGCCTCCTCCTCATGCCCTGATAGCTGTGTTGTTATATTCTGATCTTCTCTCCACATTGAAGGCTGACCAGCAGTAACTTTATCTTCTGAACAGCATGGATGTTATCCTGGCTACGACTACATATTACGCTCCCTCCCTTTGAAGGGTTAGTTCTGTTAGAAGTGGGTCAAATGCTGTTTCTCCTGATGCTGTGTGTTTTAATGATTACTTACTGAGAATAATTATATTTTTTAAATGATTATTAATTTTCTGCTGCTCATTAGCATTTTTCAGGGGCTTCGGATGCTCAAACTCTGAAGGCTGACCAGCAGTAACTTTATCTTCTGAACAGCATGGATGTTATCCTGGACCAGCTGGACGGTTTTTTGCCTTTCCTCAGAACACTTGACTTTGTGACATTTATTTGTAATTTTTTTTAACATATTTTTGGAGATTTTTCCATGCTAATGTTGAAGCGGTTTTACCTCAATGTACCCACAGTGTGAGGGGGAAGGCCCAAAGGCGACCATTTAGTATTTCTCTGATGAAAGATGACATAGGCTGCTCTGCCTAAACGTTAAGAGGTTTAAAGATGTTTCAGTTGGAAAACGTAGGCATGTTTGAAATTTGGTAAAAACTTTGTTCTCATCTTTAGAAACATATTTAGGGCCCGAGCGCCGACAGCGGCAAAGGCCCTATTGAAACTGAAGGAATTATTATTATTAATTATTAATTAATTATTATTAATTGGCTTTTTGAGGGGCTTAACATATTCAAAAACTCACCAAATTTGGCGGTCACATCAAGTCTGGTGAAAATTTACGTATTTTAAGGGTTTTGGGAATAGGCGCGCAAAAATGGCTTGCTAGCGCCCCCTACAATGTTAAAAAAATTGAGCCCCTGCAGTGCGTTTAACGTAGACTCACGAAACTTGGTACACATGTGTATCATGTCAAGATGTACAAAAAACGTCATTGAAGCCATACCCTAAGCCCAACAGGAAGTCCGCCATTTTGATTTCAAAGTTCGAAATTAGTGCGATTTTGGCCATTTCCACATGTCGTACTTTAACGAACTCCTCCTAGAGATTTCATCCGATCAACTTCAAATTCGGTCTGTGCCATCTTAAGACATTAAAGATGAAAAGTTGTTAAAAGAAAAACTTTTCGTCATAGGGCATGGCCGTGGCGGGGCGGCCATTTTGTGCGTTTCGCCGCCGAAACAGGAAGTGGGTGTAACTCGAGTGTACATTGTCCGATTGGCTCGAAACTTTTCAGGATTCATAAGAGTCCAACCCTGAGGACAAATAAAGGCCGATATTTACTTAAAGTCATAGCGCCCCCTAGTGGCAACAGGAAGTAGGCCTAAAAGTCAAGGTGCTATACTTTAACGAACTCCTCCTAGAGATTTCATCCGATGTACTTCAAACTTGGTCTCTATCATCCCAACACCTTAAAGATGAAAAGTTATTAAAAGAAAAACTTTTCGTCTGATGGTGTGGGCGTGGCGGCCATTTTGAGTGTTGAGCGATGAACAAATAAATTGTTGTAACTTGAGTGTACGTTGTCGTATCTGCCCGAAAATTCTCACGATTGACAAGGGTCCAGGCCTGAGGACACCTACAGGCCATATACAGCGCCCCCCGCTGGCAACAGGAAATGCGCCTTATATGACAAACATCATCCGATTTACATGAAACTTAGAATGTGTGGTCTACATGTGATAATGAGCCGGCCCCTATAATATAACCACCCCCTTTCATAACATTTGTACCGTTTAAGGTAGAGTCTTGTGTGAGGTGTCATTGAACACAGCAGAGTTGCTTCTTCATTGGTGATGGTTTGGCCCGCCCCCTATGCTTAAGCCACACCCCCTTTCATAACATTTGAACGATTTAAGGTTGACCATTGTGTGAGGTATCAATGAAATCAGCAGAGTTCCTTCTTCATTGGTGATGGTTTGGCCCGCCCCCTATGCTTAAGCCACGCCCCCTTTCATAACATTTGAACGATTTAAGGTTGACCATTGTGTGAGGTATCAGTGAACTCAGCAGAGAGTTGCTTCTTCATTGGTGGTGGTTAGGCCCGCCCCCTATGGCTAAGCCACGCCCCCTTTCATAACATTTGAACGATTTAAGGTTGACCATTGTGTGAGGTATCAATGAACTCAGCAGAGAGTTCCTTCTTCATTGGTGATGTTTTGGCCCGCCCCCTAAGCTTAAGCCACGCCCCCTTTCATAACATTTGAACCGATTAAGGTAGACCCTTGTGTGAGGTATCATTGAACTCAGCAAAGACTTCCTTTTTAATTGGTGATGGGTTGACCCGGCCCCTATAATTTAGCCACGCCCCCTTTTATAACTGGTGACCCATTTAAGGAAGAGTCTTGTGTGAGGTGTCATTGAACTCAGCAGAGTTGCTTCTTCATTGGTGATTGTTTGGCCCGCCCCCTATGCTTAAGCCACGCTCCCTTTCATAACGTTTGAACGATTTAAGGTTGACCATTGTGTGAGGTATCATTGAACGCTGCAGGGAGTTCCCTTTTCATTGATGACGATTTGCGGTGTCTGAGTGCCGCGCAAATGCACGGTCGCAAGGAGCGGCGACCGCCGGTGACCCCGACGCGCGCAGGGGAGCGAGGGCCCGTCCATCGCTGCTTGCAGCTTTAATTCTAAAAGTTGCTGGTTTGAAGACCGCAATGACCGGTTGTGCTCCCGCAAAGTTAAATTTCGGACAAATACTCCGGGGCCAGACCATTTAAGGCCTTGAAAGCAAACAATAAAATCTTAAAATCGATTCTAAAACGCACAGGGAGCCAATGAAGGGTGTAGAGAACGGGAGTGATATGTGCACGTCTAGATGTTTTGTTAAAAAGCGAGCAGCTGCATTTGCACAAGTTGAAGACGTGCGATGGAGGTCTGATTCAGACCAACGTAAAGAGCATTACAATAATCCAACCTAGAACTAATAAAGGCATGAATTGCCTTTTCTAGATCGTGTCTGTTGAGGAAGGGCTTAACTTTAGCCAGGAGACGAAGCTGGAAAAAGCTCATTCTAACAACATCACTGATCTGCTTGTCAAATTTCATGCTGCAATCAAAAGTAACCCCCAAATTTTTGACAGCTGACCTAGTGTAGGATGCTAGAGCTTTCCTGCAGTAAAATGTGTGTGAATGCTGAGAAGGCTAAACTGGATTACTGGCTTAAACGTGTAAGAAGAAGCCTAAATCATGGACAACATTGTTGTGGGATTGGTGACAGGCTCGTCAGTCATCAGTTAAAAAAAAGGCTTGTCCGTCCAGGGAGGGCACAGCTGACTCTGGGGGCGGAGCCAGCCCCCTAAAGCCCGCCCATAACGCCGGGACTGAATAGAAAAACCAAGTTTTGTGTGTCTACGTTAAACAGACCACCATTTTTGGTGACTTTTTGAGTATGTTAAGCCCCTCAAACGTTCATTCGCTCACCACCTTCCCCTCAGGCAGACTGAGAACCCCCAGCACACGCACAAATAGACTCCGGAACAGCTTCTTCCCCAGAGCTGTGAACATATTATAAAAATCATAAACACATCCACACATACAAACATAAAAAACAAAATACATAAATAAAAATACACACATCTCTGCACCCCCTCAGTGCAATCGGACTCTGTGCAATAACTGCTGTGTTCACTGTTTTTAGCTGTTTTTATCTATTTATTGAGAATGTGTTATCTTAATTTTTTTACTCTATGCTGCTATTTGGAGAGGATTGCTCCAACAGAATTTCGTTGTATCGCATACAATGATATATATATTAAAGATATAATAAAGATCTATCTATCTATCTATCTATCTATCTAAACGTAGTTCCTTTTTCAATTCGGCGCAACGTTACTTTTCCCAGGGACAGCGACAGCGACGCTGCCTTCTCAGCTGCTCACAGGCAGACACAAAGCTGACAACCTCACAGATGGATGCGGTGGAGATGGTGTTATACATACACACAGCGGACCGCTGTGGACTTGTGTCGGTCGCAAGGACACGCAAGGATTTCCAGAAAAGAGGCTGCATGTGTACATCAACGCACGGACCATCGTAGCTGCGCGACCGGTACAATTCAATACAGACATTACATAGTATACACTAACACCGTGTAACGTGATGACCTGCTGATGGGCATTCAACCCGCGCTGGACTGGTTCATAATGAATCAGCCGTCCCTCTGTGAGGAGAGAATCCAGCCTGCAGTGGAGTTCAGACACTTCACTGATGAACCAGAGATCGGCTTTATGGTCAAAGATAGTTTTGGTATAATTAACAGAGACGCCTGCTTTTAAAAGTAACGAGTAAAGTAAAAAGTTACTTTCCATAGGGGGTAACTAAGTAAAGTAACGGATTACTTTTTTTAAGAAGTAATGAGTAACGAGCAAACACTACTTTTTAAAAGTAACTTCCCCAACACTGTTAATGAAATAGGCCGATAATTTCCACAATATTGAGGGTCTTCCCCTTTGTTATGAAGTAAGGTGATAACAGCTGATCTCATACTTGCTGGCAGTCTCCCTTTCTGCAAGGAGTCCTGGTAGACAGCAACTAGTCTTGGAGCTAAGTCTTCTACACATTTTTTATAAAGGTCTGATGGAAACCCATCACTGCCTGGCGTCTTACCCAACCTCAGACTATGAATGGCCTGTTTGACTTCCACTAATGTCACCTCCCCTTCTAAGGAATTTTTGGATCCTCGGTTAACGTAGGAATTGAAATAGAAGAGAAGACTGCTGTCAGTTTTGATTCCTCCACATTCCCCTGGGATGTATACAGCTCTTGATAACATGTTTTGAATACCTCATTCATCTCTTTTTTATGTTATTAATTTGTCATTTTTATCAAACACCGAGGGAATAATGTTAGAAGTTTGCATCTGTTTCACCCGATGCCCTAAATCTTTACCTGCTCTCTCACCTTGATCATAATACTTTTGATTCGTACAGAATGAAGCAAATTCAACTTTTTTTGTATGATGTTCATCTCAAACTTTAATGTATTTAATTTAGCCCAAGTTTCCTGCTGAGGGTGACACATGTGTTGTCTTTCTAGTTCTTTGATATCCTCTTCTAATTTTAATAATTTATCCCTCTCAGCTTGTTTTATCAATGAGCTGTATTGAATAAGTCGCCCCCTTACATATGCCTTAAAGGCATCCCAGGTAATCCCAACATCCTCAATACAACCTTCATTAAATTCCCAGAAATCCTTCATTACTGCTCTGATATATCCACAGTGATCTTCATTATTTAATAGTGAATTATTTAGGCGCCACCTTAAGTCTACAGGGGCATGGCCAGTTAAAACTATGTTTCCAATAGTAGCATTAGGAATCTGATCCACCAGAGAGTGAGAAATTAGAAAGTAGTCTATTCTAGAATAGGTAGAATGTGGGAGAGAGAAACATGTATAATCTCTTTCTTGAGGATGAAACAGCCTCCATATACCAACTAGTCCCAGTTCCTCTGACATTACATCTATAGCGGCGCAAGATGGATCATTAAATTGCCTAGGCCTGGAGGAGTTATCTAAGTAAAGGTCCCTAACTTGGTTAAAGACCCCACCAATGATAATGTTATAATTTCCTATGCTCCTTATAACATCACAAACTTCATGGAAAAATTGTGGTTGTGAGGTGTTAGGAGCATATAAATTAGCAAAAGTCAACCTCTGACCCTCCAATACAGCCTCCAATATTACCCATCTACCTTCCTGATGTGCATGTTGTTTAAGTACCTGGAAGTTTATGTTCTTCCTAATCAATATGATATGAGTGATTCCTCCTCATTCAGATGGGTCTCTTGAATAAAAACAACATCTGTCTTCTTCTGTTTTAAGTAGGTAAGAATCTTTCTCCTCTTAACAGCATTGTGGCAGCCTGCAATATTCCATGATACCACTTTGAACGTATTCATAAGATAGTACAAATTAACATACTGTGGACAGGCAAACATCTCGCCCTCCTCCTGTCTGGACTGTGTGCGCTAGTGTCTGATTGGTTTAAGAGACTGGATTCTAGGTTCAGTTCAATGGCGGGTCCTGTGTAAAGCTCAAGTTACATTAAGTCAAACAAACATAAACTGAACATAACAGAACAACACATAGTAAATAGGTGGGCATAACCGCCCATAAGACAAGACAACTCCTAAGGGATCCCATTGACGGCTCACTTACCGCCCCCCCCATCCGCACCCCACAATCCTCCTTCTACTCCTATAGTTAAGTCGTATAGGCTATTTGCAAAAAAACCCCAAGCATAATGTGTTACATTTTTACAAACGTTACCGAACGCACAGCTGGACCATGTAACGGAACCTGGAAACTTTCTCGAAAGTTTCACGATTATAAAAGGTAAATTATATCTTACCGTTCCAACAACAGCTAACAAAGGAGTGCACCGTAGGGTAGCCCATAGAGTGCCATGTCCATTGCAGACCTTTAAATAGTGCGAAAATATCTCCCCCAGTGAGTATGAAAAATAGAGAAAAGAAAGAAAAGCGCACCCAAATAAAGTTCAAGCAGTCATTAACGCTGTATGATAATTGTACATCAGTCCTGTGCATCAAGAGCAAAGAACCTACTGGATACCAATTTGCCTGAGCTGATATGAGTTTAACAGCAACTGGTAGATTCATCCATAATCACCTCGCTTCCAATTCACCGTCCTCACTCGTCTATCTTCGTGCACGGACCCCCGCCCGCTAAGAAACTGCTTCACCAAAGCAAGCCTCTTAAAAAATCAATACAAGGGTAGATATTAAAGGGTGATACAATCCAGGTATATGGATGCAAGGCCGTCCCTCCTCCTGTGATTTTATTAGGCTAATGACTGATAACATTTAGGGTCGGAGGTCAACCGCATCCTTCTCACCTTTGTTTACCCCTGACCAGTTTTCATGGTTTTCACATTATTTAAATTTTATTCACACAAAAAACATTAATGGTGAACATTTTTTACTTTAGACGAAAGCAAAGAAGGAAGAAACTTAAAGTGTGATCAATGATTGTGTCTTATAATATATTATTAAATTATAATTATAGAAGCATTTCTGTTTGCATCACATCTAGTTGTATCCATCCATTTTCTGCAGCTTATCTCCAGTCCAGACGTCCCTCCCAGTCTGAGAGAGTCTCTGCTCTCCGTTAACTTGTATAGCCTGAAGGTTTCCTCCTCTTCTATTCTGTCTGCTAGCAAACAACAGAAACATGTCTAAAAGCTGCTGTGTGCTGATATTCACTACCATCAGGGTCAAGAACCCAGAACTTAAGTTTTTATAAGCTGCTGATTCAAAAAAGTGAACTTTTATGAAGACCAAAGTTGAAACCTGAACATGAAGAATCAGCAGAGAGAATGGAGAGACTGTGGGATCCTGACACGTAACGACATAACGTCAGCTTAGTGTGAGGATCCCACAGTCTTCCCTTCCTCCCTCCTGATTCCTGTCAATGACGTCATCATCGACTGGTCGACAGCGACTTGACTTTCATCACATCAGAGTCGACTTTAAAAGATCTGAAGTCATGTAACCCTACTGCTCATAGAGCAGGCACAGCCCGCCCAGTGGCTGGTTTTAATTTGCTTGACCAATCACAACAGAGTGGACCAGCTGACCAATCAGAGCAGACTGGGCTTTTCAGGAAGGCGGGCCAAGTGCTCAGAGTGTTTCAGGTGAAGGAGCTGCAGCAACGGGCAGAATGAGAAATATTATAAGTTGTTTAAACATCAAAGCATGTAAACATATTCTAGTAGACCCCAACACAACAAATATGATGCTGAAATATAGTATAATAGGGGCTCTTTAAGGTTTAAGTTGAGTAGGAATCCCTAAAATAAGACTTGAATATACATGACTCAGCAAATTCTAAACAATATGGTGAATTTTTCTGAATCAGCATTCACACAAATATAGTATATATATATATATTTAGTAGAAGAACAAATAAGAAGACCAAACAGCTGTAAGATGAATAAAGTTATAATTGCAAAAGTTCACCAGCAACATACACTGTATAAAAACTACTTGTAAATATAGATATTATTGATATTATCGTATTATTATTGCACCTGAGAGTTGTCACATTGTTATGGCACATAACTTTGGAATATTGGAAACATACGTTGTCATCATCGTACATCATGTCAGTTGTTTAGTATTACATTTGGTATTGTTGCTTGTTATGTAACGTTTCTCATTGGCTGCCCTCTCCCCTCCCTGGAGGATCTTTATGGTTCCTGCTGCCTCTAAAACAGCCTAAAACCTCCTCAAAGATCATCTCACCCCGACACCCTCCTCAAAGATCATCTCACCCCGACACCCTCCTCAAAGATCATCTCACCCCGACACCCTCCTCAAAGATCATCTCACCCCGACACCCTCCTCAAAGATCATCTCACCCCGACACCCTCCCTGATTGAACTGCTGCCCTGGGGCAAACGTTTCAGGACAATTACAACATGAACAAGCAGACTGAAAAACAGTTTTTATCAAAGAGCCATTATTGAACTTAATGCCTTGAGTTTTGAGTTTAAGGAGGAATCGTGCAGTGGATGTCTTGTTTGTGTGCTATGTCTGTTTTATGATTTAACTTTCCTTTTTAACAAATAACCTACCTCTTTCTATATTTGTATAGTGACTTTAGAGACTCTCATATATATATATATATATATATATATATATATATATATATATATATATATATATATCAGATCTTAAACCACCTGGTGAAAGAAAAGGACTTCTGTTGTTTTAAATGTGCTGTAGAAATAAAGATGACTTGTCCTGTCTATTCACCACCTGTCTATACTTGTATATCACGTTGCACTTTTCTGCTTTTTTTGCACTTCTGGTTGGACGCAAACTGCATTTTGTTGTATTTGTACTTGTACTCCGCACAATGACAAT
>NC_050184.1:35593862-35733862 GCF_008315115.2 Sander lucioperca
CAGGGTACACACTCTACACATGATGTAGAGCTTAAATCGGCCCAAAAAATCAAGCCTGAACCTGCCCGAGCCCGAGCACGTTGCGTCCGAGCCCGGCCCGGCCCGACACATTAACTGTAATTATGAGCCTGAGCCCGATATAATCCGTGGGCCGTTATAACTGACGTTCTCAACTACAACGAGTTGTTTGAACTGCAGAAATCTGTTTAGAATAATACAACAAGGACGAAGCTGTAAACTGCTGTTAGTTTATTCAGAATGGAACGGATCGCAAATGGATCCGAATGAAGAAACGTAAAAAAAAAGAAACAATGATGAACAACATATTGTTGTCACTGCCCACGACTTGTTTAAACTGCTTCCATACCTCCGACTTTCCTCCACACTTGCTCAAAGGTAATTCTCCTGTTTTTCTTTTTTCTTTACATCTTCAAGCTCCATGTTGCACTTAAGATACTCAATACAGCCCAGCAGGCCTGGTGTGATGCTCCACCATACAGCCCAGCAGGCCTGGTGTGATGCTCCACCATACAGCCCAGCAGGCCTGGTGTGATGCTCCACCATACAGCCCAGCAGGCCTGGTGTGATGCTCCACCATACAGCCCAGCAGGCCTGGTGTGATGCTCCACCATACAGCCCAGCAGGCCTGGTGTGATGTGTGCGAGAGGAGGAGACTCCGCGCATGAAGTGCTGCATTTTGTAACTGCAGCCTAAATTTTGTACACATTTGTTAATTTTATATAGCTTATTTATACATATTTATAATATTTCTGATTATGGCATAGCTTTCTCCCCACCCAATTAGGCTAAATAGGTAATGGATAAAAAAAAAAAAAATGCTTGATCAAGGGTCCGGCCCGGCCCGGCCCGAGGATAGTGGTGGAAATAACGGCCCGAGCCTGACCCAAGGTCGTGTCGGGCTTGGGTCGGACTCGGGCCGAGAATCTAAACTCTACACAGGGGACACACGGGACACACTCCACACACAGGACACAGGGGACATAGTCTACAGAGAGAGAGAGGGAGGGAGGGGTACCCGATGAGACCAGATGAGATAGATAGAGAGAGAGAGAGAGAGAGAGAGAGAGAGAGAGAGAGAGAGAGAGAGAGAGAGAGAGAGAGATAGAGAGAGAGAGAGAGAGAGAGAGAGAGAGAGAGAGAGAGAGAGAGAGGGAGAGAGGGAGGGAGGGGTACCCGCTGAGACCAGGTGAGATAGAGAGAGAGAGAGAGAGAGAGAGAGAGAGAGAGAGAGAAAGAGAGAGAGAGAGAGAGAGAGAGAGAGAAAGAGAGAGAGAGAGAGAAAGAGAGAGAGAGAGGGCTACCTGCTGAGGCCAGGTGAGATAGATAGAGAGAGAGAGAGAGAGAGAGAGAGAGAGAGAGAGAGAAAGAGAGAGAGAGAGAGAGAGAGAGAGAGAGAGAGAGAGAGAGAGAGAGAGAGAGGGAGAGAGGGAGGGAGGGGTACCCGCTGAGACCAGGTGAGATAGAGAGAGAGAGAGAGGGAGAGAGCGAGAGAGGGGTACCCGAGAAAGGGGTACCCGCTGAGACCAGGTCTGACCCCCCTCTGCTGACACACACAGTCAAATATAAGCAGAGAGAGGGAGAGAGGGAGGGAGGGAGGGAGGGAGAGAGAGAGAGAGAGAGAGAGAGAGGTAGGGAGGTACTACTTAGGGAGGGAGGAGAGAGAGAGCAAGAGAGGGAGAGAGAGAGAGGTAGGGAGGGAGCGAAGGAGGTACTAGGTAGGGAGGGAGGGAAGAGAGAGAGAGAGAGAGAGAGAGATTGGTAGGACGGGAGGGAGGGAGGGAGGGAGGTACTAGGTAGGGAGGGAAGAGAGAGAGAGAGAGAGGTAGGTAGTGAGTGAGGGAGGGAGGTACTAGGTACACTGTTAGCAATTGATGTAATTTCTACAGTAAATCTTACAACAATGTATTGTATTTGTGTTTTTACTGTAAGTGGCAATGCATCATGGGAAATTTACACTGGTTTTACAGCCACCGCGTTGCATCATGGGATCGCTGCGGTCTGAAGTTTGAATTTTTAAGCGGTTATTTCTAAACGAACATTCTGGGACGAAGGTAACTTAACGTTATGTAACTTACTGTTAGCCTAACATATGTATGTTTATATCATAGATATAACGTTATTAGTTCTGCTTATCTGAGTGGGTGGTGACGGTTTTGTCTGCTTTGATTAACTAACATAAAGTCAGCTCTCCCCTTGTGGTTTAGCTAGCTAGCTAAATTGGAAATAGGGAAATAGGTGCTTTTACGATAAGGTAGATAACGTTAGCTAACGCGCCTCTTCCTCCATCAGTACATTGAAATCAGGTTTGTACCGGTAGTTGCTAACGTTAGCTAGCTTGTTCATCACAAGTTGAGGCTATATTTAATCTGCCTGAAGTAACGTCAACGTGGTTCTTTCACTGGTTGGATGGATTGGCTAGCTAGCTCGACTGTCATTCTGTTTGAAATATAGCTAGCTAATGTGTCAAATCTTAAACTGAACTGCGCACGTGCATCTTAGAAAAATTGGTTCCAAGTGCTTGTCGTAAAAAGGTCTCTTCTCAGTTTTCTTCACTTGCTCAAAGTCCGGTGTTCTGTGGAAAGATTTTCATTGCGCTCTTGACTTCTGAGAAGAACGTCACGTCTGCCTCCTGTCAGTGCTAGTTGGTTAGTTGTTAGTTTAAAAAATGTAGCTAGCTTGTATGTTTGCTATCATCTTATAATTTTGAAAGCCTATATCAAGAATAGATTTTATAACATTATCTTATATATTTCTATCTTGTTTTTTGTCCGTTTTGCCGAACGTTTTCAGACACCCACCACGTGTTGTGAGGGTGAGCTCAACCAGCAGCCAACTAGCTAGCTCTCCTGTCAGTGTTAGTTGGTTAGCTAGTTAGCTGTTAGTTTAAAAGGTAGCTTGTATGTTTGCTATCTTCTTATAACTTTTAAATCAAGAATAGATTTTATAACATTATCTTATATATTTCTATCTTGTTTTTTGTCCGTTTTGCTGAACGTTTTCAGACACCCACCACGTGTTGTGAGGGTGAGCTCAACCAGCAGCCAACTAGCTAGCTGCTAGCGAGCTTCACACAGCAACAGTCATGTTTCTGTGCAAGTTTAGCACGTGTGGAAAGGAATTTAATAGAGTTTGTGAGTTTACTCAGCACATTAAGCTGCATAGTAATAGTGCTAATTACAGATATCAGTGTGGTGTGCCTGAATGCTCCAGACAGTATGTTAAAATTCCTGTTCTTAAAGCTCACATGTACAGAGACCACAAAGCAGATGTGCCTTTGAGGAATAGTCAGCGACCATGTACTCCTATACAATGTGACTTTTGTGCAGTAAGGTGTGAAACATCATCTTTACTAGTTTGTCACTTGAGGTCACATTTGCGTGAAGGATTACACATTGAATGCCCATTTAGAGGATGTGATAGAAGGTTCTCTGTTTTCTCGAGTTTTGCATCCCATCTTTCTAAGAAGCACCGCAATGACAGTGTTGAACACGTAGAAAACCCCTCTAATGTCGGAAGACCTGTTGTCAGTGAATCAGTGAGTCAGTGTGAACCATCTAACGTTAATTATTCTGATGATGAGCAAGAAGTGCCTGTTGCAGTTGATGAATCCCTCTTTCTTCAGAATATCACACTTTTCTATCTAAAACTTCAGGCTAAACTACTATTGCCGGCTACTACAATACAAACTATTATTGAGGGATATCAAAATGTCCATGATGTCAGTCTGACAAATCTGCTTAATACCTTGAGTGAGAAACTAACTGTCCTTGGAATCCCAGAGGCCACAATTAGTAACATTATGGATGAAATGAGAAAAGACGATCTCCTCACAGCCTGTAACAGTGGGCCTTTGAGCACAGACCAGAAAAGAAAGACAGCTTTTAAAAAACATTTTAATTATGTTGAGCCGGTGCCTCAGTTATTAGGTATCAATGAGAAAGGTAAGTTTGCCCAGTATGTGCCTATTAAAGAAACATTGGCTGCACTTTTTAAAAGCAAGTCCATGCAGGAACAGTATGCAGCAACACGTTCCCAACCATCATCAGAGGGTATTTTCCAGGATGTAAATGATGGGAAGGGAGCTCAGTGCAACCCGTTATTTAAAGTGGAGCCATCTTCTCTTGGTCTTATACTTTATCAGGATGCATTTGAAGTGGTTAATCCACTTGGTTCTTCTAAAAAGAAACACAAGATTCTAGCAGTTTATCTCACTCTAACAGATATTTTGCCTCATAACAGATCATCCATAGATCAAATACAGCTTGTTCTCTTGTGTAAGGAGCAGGACTTCAAATATTTTGGGATGGACAAGGTATTTGAGCCCCTCATTAAAGACCTGAAAGCTCTTGAGGAGACTGGCATTGAGATAAATAATGGCCAAATTGTCAGAGGTCGACTGTGTGCTATTTCGGGTGACAATTTAGGATCTCACAGTATTGGCGGATTTGTTGAGAACTTTAGTGTGAGCCATTACTTCTGCAGGTATTGTGATATAAAAAGATCAAGTTTTGAGAGTTCTCCATTATTATGTGGCAACAAGCGCACAGAACAGTCTTTTCTGAATCATCTACAAGAATTAGAAAACAGTGGTACAAATTCTGAATGTGGTATCAAATCAGACTCTCCTTTTAACCAACTGTCTTTCTTTCATGTTTGCCAGCCTGGATTACCCCCATGTCTTGGCCATGACCTGTTTGAAGGCATTGTTTCCTGTGACCTTAGTTTGTTGATTGGTCATCTACAGTGCCTGACAAAAGTCTTGTCGCTTATCTAAGTTGTAGGAACAACAAATAATAACTTGACTTGTAGTTGATCAATTGGAATCAGAAATGGTTTATATGAAAGGCAAAGGCTTCTGGATTATGCTTATTATACCAAAATAAAGGTTTGATTCATTCATTGAGTTTTATCATTGAATTAGGACAGAAAGGTCAGATTTGGCTTGGACAAAAGTCTTGTCGCATACAAAAATACAGTAATGTACGGTAGAAATTATACTTTATTGTGAATACACAAACATGCTACAATAACATCAGAGCATACGTAAAGTCATGGTGCCTTGGGAAAAAGAAAATGAGCTTGGAGGACTACATCCATACGTCTCGGCAATGACTCAAATAACGTATTGATGAAGTCATCTGGAATAGCAAAGAAAGCAGTCTTGCAGGACTCCCAGAGTTCATCAAGATTCGTTGGTTTCATCTTCTGATACTAGCGATTTCTAGTCTGTGACATATTTTGGCCTTCATTTAATAAACATAACCTGTAGTAGTACACAATCGTATGTGTATTGTTTTGATTACAATGTGCCGAATTACTTTAAGTTGCCTATTTTTGTCTATTTATTTCTATTTCTCACTGTTAATCATCGGTGTCTGTACAGCATCAACAGGGGTCGCCATTGTTGTTTGTATGTGTGTGATGTCAAAAACTGTAACTGGGACAACGATCTGGTACGAGTTCACGGGTAGTAAGTTACAGGTTTGACTGTCGTTCCAGGGAACTTTCAGGGTAGAAGGTTGTGAAAACACGAGTTACGGGATGCCTGGAACGCAGCACTAGTCTGATGAAAATAGATTTTAAATATTCAACACTAAAGATAATTTATATTTTAAACGAATTAAATAATGTTAATGTTAAAACATCTCCACCACAACCTGAAAAACACCAACATCAAATATCAGAAATCAGTAAAACATGTCGGTTATATTTCCCCACAGACGATAAATCAGATAAATACTAAAGTCTTGTTTTATTCTACCAACAGTCTGAAGCCCAAATATATTAAGTTTATCATCAAATATAACAAAGAAAAGCATCAAATCTTCATGTTTGAGAAGCTGTGAATATATTTAGTGTTTCTGTCTGGAAGATGTTACAGTCACATCAAGTTTTAGGTAAATGTTTAAAGTTTGCATCTCTAATAACCGGAGCCACACAGAATCTTATTTTTAGATATATTTTCAGATATTAAACAAATTAAAATAAAACTCAGAATGTTAAAACATCTCCACCTCCAACCTGATGAACAATCGGTTCAATTCTGCACTGTTAGTAGCAGTGATCAGATCAGTGATTGGTGAGTATTATAAATAATGTTAACATTTAGTAAAAATAACCTTCAGGGTGGTGAGACTGCTGGCATTAGATGTGTAGATCAACAGTAAATGTATACCTGACAGTCACAGTTGATAAAAATCAAAGGCTCCTAGGGTAAACCTTTGAAATTCCATAAAAAATGGAAAATGTTTTGAGCCCACATGGAAAAGTGTGGTACTGATACAAGACATGAAATTACTTAAAAAATATAACAATTAGATACAAATCCAAATGGCCTCATGTCAAAGACAACCTATTTGAGGAATACATGGAAGATTAAACAATACAAATTTAAAATTACAAAGATATTGCAATAAAACAACTGCTGGGGTAATGTTTGACCCACTTATGCATCTAAGGGTTAAAGAAAAGAAGAAGAAAGACAGGGCTTAATTGTCAAATGCAGTATGAAAATACTAGGGCTGGGTATCACCAATGATTCCTAAATGTATTCAGATTCTCAAGGTTCTGATTGGATCACATTTCTGAAATATCAGTTCCAACACCAGTTTATTTAGTTTGGATATAAAAGAGATTCAAGAAGAAGATTTAATGTGATCATATTTCCATACCGTGGTGAAGTTGGTTTCATACTGGACGTTGGCTGTTGGACTCATTAGAACAATCTATTGTGCAGCTTGACCTGTTGACCTGCCCATGTCAGAACCATCTGGTGAACTCAGCTAACTGACCCACACATAACACACAGCTGCTTCTCTCAACAACACACACTTTGTAAATTGGTATTTATAATTATCTATTGTAATTTATTTTCTTCTAATTTAAAAGTAGTTAAATTATTTAATTTGCAACTTCATGTCTTGTTCAAGGTTTCACAGGCGTATTTAATAAAAGACAAAGAAATTCCTGAACCTGTCCTCCAGTTGGTGTATACTAGTATTTTTAAGACCTAAGCCATAAGTATGTCTTTAGAATGTGTATCAAAACTGTTTATGCACTGAATAATGTTCTGGTTTAATAAAGACAAGTATACCACCTAATTAAGATGAATGAGGGGGATCATTAAAAATCATTTTAGTTATTTCAAAACAGCTGTATTGCTGTGAACTAAAGTATTTAAGAGGAATCAATTACTATATCTAAGTTTTTTAATAAAATAGCAAGAAAGCACAAGGACAATTTGCCTCTGACACAAGACCTATTCAGCAGTTTGGTTAACCACTGCTACTTACCTACTTCCCACTGTTACTTGAGATTTAATGGTATTAAAATGAACATATTCTGACAACAAGCTGCCTCTTTGTTTAACAGACTCAGAAAAATAAATCATTTTGATTTATTCAGTCAACTAAATGTATGAAACAATGAGTGGTTTCTGTGTCAAAAGAGGCCTTGTGCCATATGAAGGATATCTTTCTGTTAATCATAGTTTGTTTATTATTTAAAGGTCTAAGATCCATGTGGCTGCGTAAAGGAATTGTATTTTTTATATTTTGAATCAAGCTATATTATATATTTATTAACATGATAAAAAATCTCTAAAATCAAAAGGTGGGTGTTTGGAGAAAAGAAGTTTGTGTCATGTGTAGGGCACCAACTTTACCACGATATTTAAACTGTATTCACTACTTCTCATGTAGACGTCTTCCCTTTTCTCATGAACCAATCAGCTGGCCCTTCATCCAGCCCATAATAACCTACCTGTAACGTTTCTCTGTCTCCTCTTCTGTTTGGAAGCAGCTCCACATCATCTGTCCTCTGATATGAAAACAGCTGAGTTATGATCATATTGAGTGGAACATTAAACTAGCAGCCAGAGAGTCTGTTTATCAGACATTGCTGACAGAAAACGCTGCGGTTTAAAGTCAACTCGTTTTCATAACACACACAATGTTCTCCATTAAATATTCATCTGACGCTCTGAAGTTACCTAGCAACAGTGGATGTTACCGTCAGCTCAGTCAGCGTTAGCCTGACATCAACAGGTGTAGACAGAAAATATGATTATGAGCTCATTTACTGAATCAACCAACTCAGGTCTCCTTTCTTTTCTTTCTTTTCATCCACAACATTAAAGTCTTCTGCTGCTGCTGCTGGCGTTGTGCTGCAGACCGAGATACCTGCTCACTGGAACTTTCTATCCTTCTGTCAACTATTTTAGAGTGCACGCCATGTTCCTGGTCCACACAGGCACGCTCTCTGCTGCTCCTCCGTGGTGGTCAAACAATAATAACAAACCACTTTGAAAGTAGTGAAAGACGGGATTTACATGTACATGTACAAAAGCTATTGAAATATGACCAAAACAATGATAACTTGCTTTATCTTGAGCACAAGTGACTCGAGAAATGTACCAAAGCGACTGAGAACAACTGTTAATGAGTTGAGCTGCTCTACAATCTGTCCCTATCTTCCCCTGGTTGGGAATCACTGCCCCGGTATAATGCAGAGAGGGAGAGAGCCCTCTGCTGGCAAGATCTGTGCTAACATCCTAGAGACACACCTGATAACAGAATACAGGTAAGAGACAGGAATACCACCATCACACATCCTAGAGACACACCTGATAACAGAATACAGGTAAGAGACTAAGTCATCATGTGTTTGACCATTTATGTTTCTCTGAATTAAAGAATGTTTCTGTCTCTTCTTGTTCAATGCAAGAACTCAACTAATAGAAACAGAAAATGCTGAGTCATGCTGTTAACCACCAACTCATGTTTTAAATAGTTAAAGAAAAGATTGAAAGTCTTTTTGTTAGTTCATCATTTTCACAACTTTATTAAATTTATAAGAACAAAACAATTTGTATTCAAATTCACTCTTAAAAAACTCTTTTATTTCTTACTAAAATATATTAAGTTTATGACCAAATGTGACAAATAAAAATCCTCAAATCTTGATATTGAAGAAGCTGGAAGCTGTAAATATTTAGTATTTTAGTTTAGAAGATGTTACAGACACATAACAAGTCTCATGACTAACTTTAGGTAAATGTTTAAAGTTTGCATCTCTAATAAGGTGACAGAACAACAATCATACATATAATTACTTCATAATATTACTCTCACATGAAGAAAGATAGTTAGTCTGATGAAAATAGATTTTAAATATTCAACACTAAAGATAATTTATATTTTAAACAAATGAAATAATGTTAATGTTAAAACATCTCCACCACAACCTGAAAAACATCAACATCAAATATCAGAAATCAGTAAAACATGTCGGTTATATTTCCCCACAGACAATAAATCAGATAAATACTAAAGTCTTGTTTTATTCTAACAACAGTCTGAAGCCCAAATATATTAAGTTTATGATCAAATATAACAAAGAAAAGCATCAAATCTTCATGTTTGAGAAGCTGTGAATATATTTAGTGTTTCTGTCTGGAAGATGTTACAGTCACATCAAGTTTTAGGTAAATGTTTAAAGTTTGCATCTCTGCAGACAGAATATTACCCAGATTTTAAACAAATTAAAAAATAAAATGTTAAAACATCTCCACCTCCAACCTGATGAACAATCGGTTCAATTCTGCAGATTTTCATTCTGGATCACGGCTGAAAACTGTAAAAACATCTTCAGATTGTGTTGATAGGGTGAAAGCACAACACTAATATATTCACATGATTATCTTGTATATCACTCATTTAAAGATATTGTGACTCATCACAGCCAGACGCCTTGTTAAGGCCTTTCCACACGGGGAGCGATTGTCTCGCCTCGCAGTCTGACAGGCGACGCAACAAGCGGGCAACCCCGTGAAACTGTCGCGTTCGTGCTCGTCACACACACACGCTGTAAGGAATTTGTCCAAATGAGGCCCAAAGGCCTGTCAAATCTGACTCCAATTTATTAATTTCTGCGCCTTCTTTCATTGAACTTATAGTTTACCAGAACACAAGGATCAATCTGAGATGAAGAGTTCAGATAAAGCAACATTTTAGTCCAGCATAAGAGTTACAACACAGCTGTGGGTTCACAAAAACAGAGGGTAAGGGTTAGTTTCCCTAGCAACAGACATCAAGTCCGAACCAAGTTGTCCTCCGAATTATGAGCTCCGATCTGTTCTCTCCCTCAAGCTTTTATCCTATCCTCACGGCGGGGGGGCTGTCTTCTTGTTTCTAGGCAGAAACTGTTATCTTACACAGACACACACGCCAAGGTCGGGGTCTTAGTTTGGTGCAACTTCCTCTTCCATTCTCGCAACCTTCAAACAATGCACCTCTATGCCATAAAACCCTAAGTCTAAACTATTTTTATGACTTAAGCTTAACTTTCTGTGCATCAGAGGTCACCCGGAGTACTTTTAACCACTTCCTCAATGACTACACAGCTCTTCTGCAACGAGGACATACACACATTTAGTTAATTTTGCCCGCAGGCTGCAAGAGTTGAACTGTGTTGAACTTTTCTCTACACCAGCGACGCACAAATCAATGAACAAGAGATTGTTGTGTTTGTGAGTTTACTAAAATATTAAAGTCTTTTCTAAACAGTTATCAGAACAGAGACAGCGGAGCTTCTGCTTGTCAGAGCATCGGCACAAGACGTCCCTAATCAAGACTATGCTAATGTAGCTAACGTTAGCTATCAACAATAACTGTCTGTGGTTAGGAAAGACTAGGATTACCACTATGAGTTATAAATCCTCCTGTGATTAGGGATATATGAAACCACAGTCAGCTGATCTCATCCAGTTGTACGGCAGGGATACAGTATCTCCATGGTTACCACACATTGATTGCCTGGTGTTTCCTCGCGGAGCGTTGTCCTTCACATGACGTGACTACTCAGGCCAACGGTCGCTCCCCGTGTGGAAAACCCTTTACTCTCAAACAAAGAAAGACATTTTATCTCATTAAAATAGATTTTAAAGAAGAAACAGTAAATCAGTAAAACATGTCAGTTATATTTCCCCAAAGATGATAAATCAGATAAATAATAAAGTCTTGTTTTATTCTAACAGTCTGAAGCCCAAATATATTAAGTTTATCACCAAATATGACTAAATAAAGCATAAAATCTTCATATTTGAGAAGCTGAAAGCTGTGAATATATTTAGTATTTCTGCTTGCAAAGAAACAGACTTTTCTCTGATGAAAACAGACGCAGCAACTCAACATTACAGCTCATCCCTCTTCCTCCTCCTCTTGTTTGTCTTCTTGTCTTCCTTGTGGAAGACTTTTCCATCGGCCTGCTTCCTCCAGCTCAGTTTGATGTTGTCGTCCAGCCCCTGGTCCCTCAGCTTCTGTTTCAGCTGAGACACAAAACTTATCTTATCTCATTTGTTTTTTCATAAAGGTAAAACAGTATAAAACATGATTTACCTGCTTCAACATGGCCTCCATCACAGCAGGGTCATTCAGATCCAGATTCTTCTTGTTCTCAAACTTCACTTTCACCACTTTCTTTGACACCACTTTGTAAAAATCAAACAAACTTCATGAGTTCAAACATTTCTGTCTGGATAATAATCAGCATCCTGTTCATTCCTCATCATCAGTTTAAACAATAGATTCAACACTAACTTATCATCTGCAGCTGATCACCACTGCATGCTAACTTTACTAACTATTCCATGGAAATGATCCACATCATGATGTTCACATTTACTCTCCACAACTTGATATTTTCTCTCGTTTATTTGTTATTCGAATGTGCTGCTAAAAGTAAACCTGAATCTAAATGTAAATCAGAATCAGAATCAGAATCAGAAATACTTTAATAATCCCAGGTCAAAAGCTGTCTGAATCCCGGGTTAGCACTCACCTGGACCGTAACAAATGAACGCTCTCTCCATGTCACAGGGCCAGTCCTCCCAGGCTCCTGATTGGCTGAAGTCTGCAGCCACACAAGTCTCGTTGTTGTTATCAGGTTGCCCGTTCTTCCAGAAGCTGAATGAGGAGTTACTTCCATCTGACCACTTCCAGGAGTCTCTGAAAAGGCCGATCCAGCCCCAGATATAGTATACTCCAGGTAGCATCACCTGTATCTTCTGGTTCTCTGTGCTGTTTCTCACACTGGCCAGGTCTGTGTGGTGAGCTCTGCAGTAGATCTGGGCGTGAGTCCATGTCATAGGGGTGTTGATGGAGACAAAAGTCACATCTGACCCTGAAAATGAAGCACAGAGAAGTGTAGAGGCAGCATAACATACAACCTCCATCCATCCACATCTGCTTTTTGTCAGAGTGACTGACTGATACTACAGAGGCCCGAATAATGAAAACAAAGAGGCAAAGAGAAGCAGAGAAGGAAACTTCACTAGTTAATATTCTCACCTCTGACATCTGCACAGATTGGATAAATCCTGCTGTCACTACAATCGGAGTCGTACCAGAGTCCAGTACCATACATCACCGCGCAGACTTTTCTACTGTATCCAGCGTTTGGTCGTCCAGCTCCCCATCGTCTGAACTCCGTCTCCCCGGGTTTGTAGAAACTTGTGTCTGACAGTGACCACCTCCAGCTGTCAGCGTGCAGTCCTATCCAGGCTCTCTGATTGTGATATAAAGAATTAGACTCTGCTCTAGCTGTTTGTTGAAGACCAGATGTTTACCTAATCTTTCCATCTCCAGTCTTGATACTATCAGTCTGATCCTCTAGGACTCCTTCATTCTGTTACCCTCCTTTAATAACTCATTACCAGAGATAGTTTCTGATCACTCAAACTGATTTTCAATTAGCTTCTCCAGAACATAGATCTCTGTTGTTGTTAATACTGTTTTGTGATGTTTTAGTTTTGTCTAATGTTTTACTGCATTAGTTGTTTCTATGTTTTAATGTCTTGTATCAACTTGCTTTTATCGCTGCCTCTTGACCAGGTCGTCTTGTAAATAAGAATTAATTATCGATTGACTTATCTGGTTAAATAAGGTCCAATAATAAATTAATAAAAATAAAATAACGACTTCAAGAGATCTGTTATGTTCAAGTGATGGTGACCAACATCCACAGCCTTCGTTCTGAGTACAAATATATTCAAATGTTTATGTGAAGTTAATTTGAGGCTGGCCATCAATCGTACTACAGGCTGTAGTAGACCGTCGTTGCATGATAAGGAACATTTGGGTCGGTAACGTTACTCCTGGTAGTGCCCATTGGGCGCGCAGTCTTCACCACTTCTGACCTGTACAGGTGCGTCTGTTTAACCATAAAATGGCCTAAAACGTAATCGCAATTCATTATTTATTCAGCAAATTACGTTTCCATCAGCGTTTATCGCATACGCTGTTTACCATTTAAGAGAAATCCGATGAGATCAAACATATAAAACTTTGAGTCGATATTCATGAAATTGTATCAAATTTTACTGTTTTTGAATTTTTCATTCAATATCACTTAATTCACATAAAAATGTGTGAATGGAAACTCAGGTACTGTCTGCTGAAGGTTAAACTCAAACACTTTAGATTTATACTACATTTCAAAGATAAATATTCTACTTTTTCCTGCTCTACATTTAGTTATTAGTTCCTATGGAGGGTTTCAAACCTCCTGTCAGAAAGACTTTGAGATGAAAGAGAGAAAAGTGACCTCACGTAGCTGTTGTTGGAGTAGAACATGTTGTCTAAATTTGCCGTGTTGTTCAGGATCTTCATAACCTCCATGTTGTCTACAGTGGCCAGGTCTCCGTCTTTCTCTCTGCAGTATCTTTGGGCTTCAGTAAAGTTCTTCCTGTCATAAACAAAATAGTACTGACGTCCAGCAGCTGATGAGACAGCACTCAGCCCTGTAGGGACACACACACATTTAATATCAACAACTTTTTAAAGACATTTCGTATCACTGTTATGCAGATAATACACAATTATATGTTCTAGTTACACCAACAGAACCTGCTCTCTGTTTCTTTACATGACTTAGGTTTTATGATAGAATAGAATAGATGTGTGTTTCCATTTGCACCGGTACAGGGCCGTACAGGTAGTCTGGCTATCATCAGACCAAGCTCAATCTTTTAAGACTGAACATTAGTCTGGGGAGTCTGCTCTGTATTTTCTCTGCACAAAATCAATGGGCATAGCTCAAATGACTCTGTATGCAATTGGATAATCCTTCAACCAATCAGACCAACGATCCGGGTGACGTAGCAGCAACAGCGGCATCCACGGGTTGCTGCGCTTCGGTGGCCGCCATGTTGAATGTAAACAAGAAGCTGCTTGGTCACTTCTCTATCGTCATCGTGTTAAACCCACCAATAGCGCGCCAGGTGGATAAGCCAGTTTGTGATTGGTTCCCACAAATTTGTAACGGAAGCAGGATAGATAAACGTACAGGTTTCCAGCCTGAGCTGCAGGGAGGAATCAAACCCCCGGCAGATCGGCCTGGTTTACCCAGTCTACTGTACAGGTACATTAAGTGGAATTTTTGTGCGTTGCTCTTAGAGTCAGCTTCACAAAACTAGAAAATGCTTTTCCTGCAGTAAATTGCGTGTGAATGCTGAGAAGCTAAAGTGCTAAGGCTAAACTGGATTACTGGCTTAAACGTGTAAGAAGAAGGTTGTAGGAAAAGGTAAAAAAAGTGGAAATGGTTTTAATTATTATGAATGTCTGTAAAAAGTTGAATAATTCCAAGCCACAAAAGCCTTAAATCAGTCAAAATAAGCTAGATGTCCAACTGGCCTGGTCATACCCAAGGGTGTATAGTGTATCGTAGTGTGTGATGTATGTTCTTCATGTTATGTCTGTCGGATCTGATGTAGGGACTATTTGTTTGTATCATATGTCTGATGTCCTGTCATGAAGTGTGACTGTGCTGCAAACCCAACTGCCCCACGGGGACAATAAAGTTATCTACTACTACATATTGTATGAAAGATTTTGTAATGCTGATGCTCAACTGAATTTGGATGAAGAAGTAGTTGAGTAAGATGGGAAATGGGCCTTCTCTTTCCAGCTCTCAGCGAAGGCGGTCGCATTCTCTCCCTCTCCCTCCCAGGCCTACCCTGCTTGCTATCTTGTCTCGTGTTGTCTGCTGTTAACTTTTTAGAGACTCTCCCTGCAAGGCTCTACAAATACCTAAAAATCATGGAATTGATTAACTGGTCTCTCAGCGCAATTGACACTGTATTCTCGAGGAGGAGCACTGGTTCGGGTGAGCCAGCATGTCCTGACGGGACGTTTGCTGCGGGGTATACGATGGACGGCTGGGAGAAATGGCGTGTCGTGTGTCTCTCTGCTCTTTCCGTGGAGGACGTTGAGGATATCTACCTATTTGGAACCCTGATAACTGGAATGTTGCTGATTGGAGGTTGCTTCGCTCTGGTTTATCGAAGAATTGGAAAGACTTTGGTAGCTGTCCAAAGCCCAAGGAAGCTGCCTGGCCTGACTGAAGCTGTCAAAAAAGCGATCAGTTCGCAAACTGGAACTATTAATCGCGTGATGGAAAACAACATGGTAATGACCCGCGGCTTGGATACCATCATGAGGAAGGTCATGGATTTGGAAAGAAAAATTGACCAGTTGAACAGTTGAACAGTTGGACAATAGAATGAATGTTTAAATTAGAGCAGCCATTCGTGTAGACCAAACAAATTTAATCTTTTGGCTCCCTTATCCTGAACGGCCTTGCCAAGGCCGTCTCTTGGAACAAACAGTCACCCTGTTGGGGCTCTGCAAGCGAGACTCTCTTGGTTCCTCCCCCGTCTTCCCCACTGCCTGCTGATTGTCGTATCGGTTCTGGACTGTTCAAGGGTGTCACCATGGCAACGTGCTGTGTTTTCGCTATAACATTCTGCGGACTGGGTCACTAGTGGGACTGCCGGGCTGTGTGTTTCTCAGCAGGCCAAACTCCCCCAACCTACCCTCTCCCCAGTCCAACGCCTTCGCAGCCAAATGTGCAACTGTACATTTATGTTATGTTATGTTATGTTATGTTATGTTATGTTATGTTATGTTATGTTATGTTCAGCAGTGCAAATGTACTGTTTGTGTGCTTATGTGCTGAGGTGTTTTTTTTCCTGTTCCCACACTGTTCTTATCTTTATGAGGATAGTCTGAGAGTTGCTTTTTTTTCCCCTCTCCTCTCCTCATGTCATGCTGTATCTGTCCCTACGAGAGTTAAGAGAGAGTTGTTTTGGTTTGTTTTGTTGCTTTAATGTGACATGCACCTACAGCACCAGGACAAATTCCTTGTGTGTGTAAACGTACTTGGCAATAAAGCTTTTTCTGATTCTGATTCTGATTCTGATTCTGATTCTGAAATTAGGAAATCTCAATCAGCCTTGTTCAATATTCAAAAAATCTGAAAAGAATTTACAAGTTGTATAAAACTTCTAATGAGTGAACATTTTAAAGAGACCCTATTCTGCTTTTTGGGACTTTTCCCATCTTTTAGTGTTTTATATAGTGTTATTGTGTATGTAATAGATGCAGACCCGGCGCCAGACACAAATTTACGGACGGGCATGCCATTGTTTTTGGGGGGGCACAAATTAAATAAATCTCATCATGTAACATTATCTTAATTATCTTCCAAATGAGCATTGAATGAATTCATACAGTTCTACACATATAACTGATTTTATTTGTTATTGAAACAGGTAAGTCATGAACAACTAGCCTACCATTGTGCAGAACCGGCTTATACAGGAAATAAAAAGAGGAGCGTTAGGCCTCTTGAACCGCAAAGCATCAACTTAGAAACAGCCTAAATCGTGTGGTATAACATTAAGCTCAATTACCTCCCAAGTGAACTTTGAATTCATGCACGTCTAACGTCTATACAGCGTATAAAAAGAGGGATAATTGCGTTAGCCTAAATCATGGACAACATTATTGTGTGATTGGTGACAGGCTCGTCAGTAAAAAAAAAAAAAAGGCTCTGACTCTGGGGGTGGACCCGGCCCCCTAAAGCCCGCCCATAACGCCGGGACTGAATAGATGTGACTAACTGGTAAACCCAGTAGTGTGAGTAGTTACTGGACTACAAACTAACTGGTAAACCCAGTAGTGTGAGTAGTTACTGGACTACAAACTAACTGGTAAACCCAGTAGTGTGAGTAGTTACTGGAACACAAACTAAATTAAAGCTGCAAGCAGCGTTGGACGGGCCCTCACACCTCCTTGCATGACCAATGAAAATGGAACTTTCTGCTCAGTTCAATGATACCTCATACAAGAGTGTACAAGAAACGGCTCATTAGTTATTAAAGGGGGCGTGACTTAATCATATGGGGCGCGGCAAACCGTCACAAATTGAAAAGGAACTCTTTGCTGACTTCAATGATACCTCACACAAGACTCTGAGTACGTGGGCGTGGCTAGAGTATAGGGGCCGGCTCGTTATCACATGTAGACCACACATTATAAGTTTCATGTAAATCGGATGATGTTCCTCATATAAGGCTGATTTCCTGTTGCCAGCTATGACCAAAAGTCAATATTGGCCTGTATATGTCCTCAGGCCTGGACTCTTGTTGATTGTGGGAAATTTC
Source organism: Sander lucioperca (assembly GCF_008315115.2). Classification (NCBI taxonomy): domain Eukaryota; kingdom Metazoa; phylum Chordata; class Actinopteri; order Perciformes; family Percidae; genus Sander; species Sander lucioperca. The sequence continues at coordinate 35,611,387 of NC_050184.1, forward strand.
AAGCAGATATGACAATGTACACTGTAGTTACAGCTACTTTCTCGTTCATCGCTAAACACTCAAAATGCCCGCGATGCCACGCCCACACCGTTTGACGAAAAGTTTTGCTTTTAACAACTTTTCATCTGTAACATCTTAAGATGGTACAGACCAAATTTGAAGTTGATCGGATGAAATCTCTAGGAGGAGTTTGTTAAAGTACGACAAAAACACACTAATTTCAAACTTTCAATTGAAAATGGCGGACTTCCTGTTGGGTTTAGGGTAAGGCTCCAATGAGCTTTTTTGTATGTCTTGACATGTTACATATGTCTACCATGTTTCATTAGTCTACATTAAACATACTGCAGGGGCTACATTTTTTAAGTTTTGTAGGGGGCACTAGTGAGCCATTTTTGTGCGCCTATTCCCGAAACCCTTAAAATACGTAAAATTTCATTCAGTTTTTTATTGATATTTTGACAGGACAACAGATGATCCAAAACTTCACAACATTCCATTCACAATTACGTTCCTTGTCCCCAATTTTCTTTTTATACAACACACAACAGGAGTATCGTTTAGACTACAACAAAGGGATCAATAATAGAAACCTGGTACCACCCAAATACTTCCCCTCTTTGATCAGATTAACTCCGGCTGCACCTGTCAGCCACTGAACACAGTTTCAAAATGAGACACAACTGTACATAACACAAACAAACCTAACAGTATGAGGAATACAAACCAATACACATCAAATAAACACACAACAAAAGCTAAACAATATGTGATAAAAAAGATTAAACAATAAAACAGAAAAACAATAACCATGCCTTGATAGAAACAGTTACCACGCCTACCAATCCATTACTCCAGTTGCCATTTATAAAAATCACGTTTCTTCCATTACATGAATATATCTTCCCTACCCCTGACTCTAGAAGTAACCCGTTCAACAGTAGCCATCTTTGTCATCAACTCAATCCATTCCTTAAAACAGCATGGGCTAGTTGATTTCCAGTGTCTTAATATTATTCTGCACTATGTTATTGTGGCCAGACGAACCCATAATCTTTTCTGTTCATTCAAAACGCCGGGTAGCAGACCCAGAATACATATAGATGGAGATTTAATCAATTGCAAATTAAATATCTTATTCAGGAGAGTAACCACTCCTTCCCAAAGGTGCTAATTGTTCTTACAGAAATACATGTGTACAAGAGTACCAACTTCTTTCTCACATTTCCAGCAGGTGTCACTGTCCTTTAGCTTAAGTTTGGCTAATTTACGCAGAGTAGGTGAATTTAAACAATGTCTGAGTTGAAAACGCATCTTGTTGAAAACGCACATTTTAATTGCATTTTGTGTCCATTAAGAGGCACAAAGGCACTCTTTATGTTATGCCCCCAAAAACCGTTTTAGCTAAGTGGGAGCTCTGGGCATTAGCTGCAGCAGCTCCATGTTGCTAGCACCGATTCGGCTCATTTTTTTTGCTATCGACAGTACTCACATACGTATAGCAATCAAGATTAACGTAAAAATTGCCCGGAGTTCTCCTTTAAAGTTTGCTTTTTTGCCTACCCACATATAACTCTCTACAACAGTGTTATATAGTTTTAAAAGGTTGGGAGGAAAATGTAGAGGTAACATATATAATATATAGTTAATCTTGTGAGTGACGATCATCTTAACCAAATTAATCCTACCTAACAAAGATATATTCATATTTGCCCAGTTTTGTAGGACAGGTTGGATAGCTTGAATAACTGGAGAGATATTAGTTTGCATAATCTTTTCCAAGCCTGGTGTTAGTTAGTTTAATCCCTAAATAAGTCAAGCCTGATGGCATCCACTTGTAGTGCCAAGACTCCCTCATGGCTGGAGGACATATCTTAGATAGAGGCATACCCCAGTTAATCGTGTATCCGGAAATTTCCGCAAAGGAATCAATAATTGAAGAGATCTCAGGTGATGCCGTGTGCGGGTTACTTGAAACCAAAAGAATATTGTCCGCGTACAGAAAAAGTTTGTGTTCTACCTGGCCCATTTTAACACCTTTGATATTATGCTTTTCACGCAACGCAATTGCCAAAGGTTCTAAAAACAGGGCAAATATCAGCGGTGATAATAGCGAACACAGGTGACATGACTCCTTTAGTAAGAACAGTTGCCAACGGCTCCGCATAGACTAGCTGTAACCACTGTATGAAGGAGGGACCAAAGCCAAACCTTTTCAATGCATAAAAAAGGAACTCAACTTTATCAAATGCCTTCGCTGTGTCTAAGGAGAAGGCAACTATGGGATCATTCTCATTCCGACACTCCCACATAACATGCAGTAATCTACGTAAATTGTCTGCTGAGCACCTATTCTTAACAAACCCCACCTGATCTGCGTGTACCAGACTAGGAAGCACCTTCTCTAATCTAGTTGCCAGTACTTTATTTACTCATCTACGTTGATTAATGAACAGTGTTGGGTGTAACAATGTAGTAACGCGTTACAGTAACGTAACTACTTTTTCGGGTAAAAAGTAGTGTAATGCGCTACTATTGAAAATCTGGTAACGAAACGTAGTTCCTTTTTCAATCCGGCGCAACGTTACTTTTCCCAGGGACAGATTTGACAGCAACACTGCCTTCTCAGCTGTGTGCTCACAAGCTCCACACGGGACGTGACAGAGGCTGGTAGCAGAGTAATCATGGCAAGCGAGAAGCAGCCAAAGCTAACTTTTGAGAGCGTTTTAAGCTTCGTAGCTTTTTTACTGGACGGCGCTCTGAGCCAGGCAGACACAAAGCTGACAACCTCACAGATGGATGCGGTGGAGATGGTGTTATACATACACACAGCGGACCGCTGTGCACTTGTGTCGGTCGCACGGACACGCAAGGATTTCCAGAAAGGAGGCTGCATGTGTCTACAACAACGCACGGACCATCGTGGCTGCGCGACCGGCACAAGTCGATACAGACATTACATAGTATACACTAACACCGTGTAACGTGATGACCTGCTGATGGGCATTCAACCCGCGCTGGACTGGTTCATAATGAATCAGCCGTCCCTCTGTGAGGAGAGAATCCAGCCTGCAGTGGAGTTCAGACACTTCACTGATGAACCAGAGATCGGCTTTATGGTCAAAGATAGTTTTTGAATAATTAACTTCAGTCTCTGCCAGAGACGCCTGCTTTTAAAAGTAACGAGTAAAGTAAAAAGTTACTTTCCATAGGGGGTAACTAAGTAAAGTAACGGATTACTTTTTTTATGAAGTAATGAGTAACGAGCAAACACTACTTTTTAAAAGTAACTTCCCCAACACTGTTAATGAAATAGGCCGATAATTTCCACAATATTGAGGGTCTTCCCCTTTGTTATGAAGTAAGGTGATAACAGCTGATCTCATACTTGCTGGCAGTCTCCCTTTCTGCAAGGAGTCCTGGTAGACAGCAACTAGTCTTGGAGCTAAGTCTTCTACACATTTTTTTATAAAAGTCTGATGGAAACCCATCACTGCCTGGCGTCTTACCCAAACTCAGACTATGAATGGCCTGTTTGACTTCCACTAATGTGACCTCCCCTTCTAAGGAATTTTTTGGATCCTCGGTTAACGTAGGAATTGAAATAGAAGAGAAGAATGCTGTCATGAATCCCGCTGTTTGAGTCTGTTTTCTGCTTGAGTTGCCTGTATTCTGCCCTGGAGCCTGTTTTCCTGTTTTCCTGAACGCACCCTGTCCGGTTGCCTGGCAACATTGCAAGGCGGGAGACCTCTCTACTACCCACACCTGCATCTCATCTGCTACCTGCACACCTGGTCCTGATCACCACCTCTCCACTACTTAAGCGCTGACCTGACATCCATTCCCTGCCGGATCGTTAGCCACTAACAGTATGTTGTGCCAGCGTCTCAGCCTCAGTTTGCTTAAAGTCAGTTTTGCTGCTCTGTTTTGTGCCATTCACTTACCTCCTTCTCTTCTGTCAGCAGTTACTCTCCCGAAGATTCACTCCACCTCTGCCGTATCAAGATTGGATCAGCTCATTCTCTTCCACCTACTCACCTCCACTGCCTGCTTCGTCACCTGGATTCTCCTGCAACCACATTTAAGTCTGTAAATAAATACTCAACTTTTCTCAACTCACCTTGTCCTGGTCTGCTTCTGGGTTCAGCCCTAGAGAATCGTGACAGAACGATCCGGCCAAGAATGAACCCAGGGGACTTGGACTCCGTTCGCCATGCCATTTCCCAACAAGGGAATATGTTGGGACAACACAGCACGGCGCTACAGGACATAGCGTCTTCAGTTCGGAACCTTTCTGCCAGTCTGACGAGGATCCAGGATCAGCTCAGTTTGCCGGCTGAGAATCCACCACCTGTTTCACCCCCCTCGCCTGCCACTTCTGGAGCTGTTTCCTTCCGTGAACCCAAGGTTCCGACGCCAGATAAGTACGACGGGGATTTAGGAAGATGTCGTTCATTTCTCATGCAGTGTGGATTAGTGTTTGACTTGCAGCCCAACTCATACGCCACAGACAAGGCCAGGATTGCCTTTGTGATTGAATTGCTGCGTGGAAGAGCCCTGGACTGGGCTTCGGCCTTATGGGAACGACAGGACATCTGTATGGAGTCTTACCAGGAGTTCACGGCAGAGATGAGGAAGCTGTTTGATCACCCCGTCCGAGGTAGGGACGCAGCTAATTGTCTGTTTTCAACAAGGAGCTCGCAGTGTGGCAGATTTTGTAATTGAATTCAGAACATTGGCGGTGGAGAGTGAGTGGAATGAGACATCACTACAAGCGGCTTTTTATCAGGGGTTGTTCGAGCAACTTAAAGATGAACTGATTTCTTACCCTGAGCCCAGTGACCTGGACAGTCTGATAGCGTTATCTATTCGGGTGGATAACAGAATCCGAGAGAGAACGAGGGAGAAACGATGGGGGTCTTCCAACCAATCACGTTCTCTGTTACCATCCAAGGCGGGTAATAGACCAGAAAAAGCTAATCATTCTTCACCACACGAGATTAAAGGAGAATTTCTGCCTTCAGATCCTGAACCCATGCAAGTGGGGCGGCACGGGTTAACCACGGAGGAGCGCCAACGTAGACGTGAGACCAACAGCTGCCTTTACTGTGGTGACTCGGGGCATTACATCTCCACCTGTCCTCAGCGCCCGTTAAACGGCCCGGCTCGCTAAATTTGGGAGGACTTTTAGCGAGCCAGTTTCAGTCTCCCGATAATCCTGTCAGAACCCGTTTTCCTGCTACCCTCATGAACAATAATCAGATTTTAGAGATAAACGTTTTAATCGATTCAGGTGCTGACGACAGTTTTATGGATGCCGACTTGGTGGAACAGCTGGGGCTTTCCAAGGAGCAATTACCGGAAGCCATTGAAGCAACTACTCTGAACGGCAGACTGTTGGCACGTATTACTATGAGGACTGAACCTGTTAAGATGCTGCTGTCAGGTAACCATTCCGAATTCATCTCTTTCTTTATTCTGCCATCTCCCCGTGCCCCTCTGGTTCTTGGTTACCCCTGGCTTAAGGAACACAATCCCACAATTGACTGGGTGACTGGCAAGGTAAATAGTTGGAGTATCGAATGTCATGCTAACTGCCTGAAAACTGCCTATTCTCACTCTGTTCCCAGTCTGGCCAGTGATTCTGCTTCTCCAGATTTGTCCCTAGTTCCTGAAACCTATCATGGTTTGGGTGAAGTTTTCAGCAAATAGAGGGCGCTGTCACTTCCTCCCCACCGACCTTATGACTGTGCGATAAATCTGATCCCTGCAACTGCCTATCCTAAAGGACGGTTATACAGTATCTCTCGACCTGAACGCGAAGCCATGCAGACCTACATAAAGGAATCTCTTGCTGCCGGTCTCATTCGTCCCTCCTCATCACCCCTGGGAGCTGGATTCTTTTTCGTGAGTAAGAAGGATGGCTCTCTTCGACCTTGTATTGATTATCGGGGTTTGAATGATATCACGGTCAAGAACAAGTATCCCCTGCCTTTGATGAACTCTGCTTTCGACTCCTTACAGGGTGCTACTGTGTTCACTAAGCTTGATTTACGCAATGCATATCATCTGGTCCGTATCAGAGAGAGGGATGAGTGGTTGACTGGGTTCAACACACCTATGGGACATTTCGAGTACCAAGTGATGTTTGGACTGACCAATGCTCCAGCCATTTTCCAGAGTATGGTGAATGACGTCCTGAGAGATATGATCGGTCTTTTTGTATTTGTTTATCTGGATGACATTCTCATTTTTTCTAAGGAACTTTCCAGTCACATCCAGCATGTCAAGCAGGTCCTGCAGCGGTTATTGGAGAACCGTCTGTTTGTGAAAGCAGAGAAGTGTGACTTCCACGCCCACACCACATCCTTCCTCGGATACATCATCTCCAAGGGGGAGATAAGGATGGACCAAGAGAAGGTCAGAGCGGTTCTTGATTGGCCTCAGCCCGGTTCGAGATTGCAGCTCCAGCGGTTCCTGGGATTTGGACCAGAACATTCTGTTGGAACCCTGAGGCGGGCAGAGCATTCCTGGAGTTGAAGAGCCGATTCACCAACGCCCCTATTCTCTCTCAACCTGACACTTCCCGTCAGTTTGTTGTGGAAGTGGACGCTTCTGATGTGGGGGTTGGCGCCATCTTGTCCCAGCGAAGTTCCACTGACAGTAAACTTCACCCCTGTGCCTTCTACTCTTGTCGTCTTTCGCCTGCGGAGAGAAATTACGATGTGGGAAATCGGGAGCTCCTCGCGGTTAAACTCGCCTTGGAGGAGTGGCGCCACTGGTTGGAGGGGGCAGAGCAACCGTTTATTGTCTGGACTGACCACAAGAATCTTGCTTATGTGCAATTTGCTAGATGCCTCAACTCCCGTCAGGCCAGGTGGGCTTTGTTTTTTGGACGTTTTAATTTTTCTCTGACTTTGAGACCTGGCTCCAAGAACGGCAAGGCGGACGCCTTGTCACGGATGTTCTCCAAGACGGAGGAGAGTGGGGCCAAAACTGAGACTATTCTTCCCCGGGAGTTAGTCGTTGGAGCAGTTACTTGGAGGATTGAGGAGGAAGTCATGGCAGCCCTTCGGACGCAGCCCGGTCCCGGTAATGGTCCACCCGGTCGGTTATTTGTACCTGAATCTGTCCGGTCTGCAGTTCTCCAGTGGGCCCACGCCAACAAGATGGCTTGTCACCCTGGCGTGGCTCGGACAATGGCATTACTACGCAGACGATTTTGGTGGCCTGCTATGGGAGAAGATACCCGGAGTTTTGTTGCTGCCTGTCCAGTTTGTGCGCAGAACAAGAGCGCCAATCGGCCCAGCTCTGGACTTCTTCATCCTCTACATATTCCCCGGCGACCATGGTCGCATCTGGCTCTGGACTTTGTCACTGGGTTGCCCTCATCTGATGGGAACACGGTCATTCTGACTATTGTGGACAGATTCAGCAAGTTCGCCCACTTTGTTCCCGTCTCCACTGAGACGTCCGAAATCCTGGTTAGGGAGATTTTCAGGGTCCACGGTCTGCCCAGTGACATTGTTTCTGACTGTGGTCCTCAGTTCACATCTGCTGTCTGGAAATCCTTTTGTTTGGCCATTGGAGCAACTGTCAGTCTCACGTCTGGATTTCACCCCCAATCTAATGGACAAGCTGAGAGAGCCAACCAGAAGATGGAATCCACACTTCGCTGCCTGGTCTCCTCCAACCCCACCTCTTGGGCTTCTCAGTTGCCATGGGTCGAGTATGCCCATAATACTCTTCCTACATCTGCCACTGGGATGTCTCCCTTCCAGTGCCTTTACGGTTACCAACCTCCATTGTTCCCATCTCAGGAAAAGGATCTCTCGGTTCCCTCTGTCCAAGCCCATATTCGCCTCGCCGTTGCCACCGGACCTGGCATCGGGCCAGACGGTCCCTCCTCAGAGTTTCTGATCGGTATCAGCTCCAGGCTAATCGTCGCCGTATCCCTGCTCCCGTTTATGCCATTGGAGATAAGGTCTGGTTGGCAACACGGGATCTTCCTCTGCGGACAGAATCAAGAAAACTGGCACCTAAGTTCATTGGTCCGTTTATTGTGGAGAAGGTCATTAATCCTGCTGTGGTTCGACTCAAATTGCCCAAGACACTCCGAGTCCATCCCGCCTTTCATGTATCCTGCCTCAAGCCTGTTCTTCTCAGTCCTCTGTTGCCCCCTCCTCCTCATCCTCCTCCTCCTCGGATGATCGGAGGTGGTCCTGTCTACACGGTGCGCCGCATCATGGATTCTAGGCGACGGGGTCGGGGTTTCCAGTATCTCGTGGACTGGGAGGGTTATGGTCCTGAAGAGAGGAGTTGGATTCCTCGACGTCAAATCCTTGATGATGACCTTCTGCGTGACTTCTACCGCCTTCATCCTGGCGCTCCGGGTAGTCCGCCCGGTGGCGTTCGTCGGAGGGGGGGGTACTGTCATGAATCCCGCTGTTTGAGTCTGTTTTCTGCTTGAGTTGCCTGTATTCTGTCCTGGAGCCTGTTTTCCTGTTTTCCTGAACGCACCCTGTCCGGTTGCCTGGCAACATTGCAAGGCGGGAGACCTCTCTCACCTCCACTGCCTGCTTCGTCACCTGGATTCTCCTGCAACCACATTTAAGTCTGTAAATAAATACTCACCTTTTCTCAACTCACCTTGTCCTGGTCTGCTTCTGGGTTCAGCCCTAGAGAATCGTGACAAATGCTGTCAGTTTTGATTCCTCCACATTCCCCTGGGATGTATACAGCTCTTGATAACATGTTTTGAATACCTCATTCATCTCTTTTTTATGTTATTAATTTGTCATTTTTATCAAACACCGAGGGAATAATGTTAGAAGTTTGCATCTGTTTCACCCGATGCCCTAAATCTTTACCTGCTCTCTCACCTTGCTCATAATACTTTTGATTCGTACAGAATGAAGCAAATTCAACTTTTTTTGTATGATGTTCATCTCAAACTTTAATGTATTTAATTTAGCCCAAGTTTCCTGCTGAGGGTGACACGTGTTGTCTTTCTAGTTCTTTGATATCCTCTTCTAATTTTAATAATTTATCCCTCTCAGCTTGTTTTATCAATGAGCTGTATTGAATAAGTCGCCCCCTTACATATGCCTTAAAGGCATCCCAGGTAATCCCAACATCCTCAATACAACCTTCATTAAATTCCCAGAAATCCTTCATTACTGCTCTGATATATCCACAGTGATCTTCATTATTTAATAGTGAATTATTTAGGCGCCACCTTAAGTCTACAGGGGCATGGCCAGTTAAAACTATGTTTCCAATAGTAGCATTAGGAATCTGATCCACCAGAGAGCGAGAAATTAGAAAGTAGTCTATTCTAGAATAGGTAGAATGTGGGTGAGAGAAAAATGTATAATCTCTTTCTTGAGGATGAAACAGCCTCCGTATACCAACTAGTCCCAGTTCCTCTGACATTACATCTATAGCGGCACAAGATGGATCATTAAATTGCCTAGGCCTGGAGGAGTTATCTAAGTAAAGGTCCCTAACTTGGTTAAAGTCCCCACCAATGATGATGTTATAATTTCCTATGCTCCTTATAACATCACAAACTTCATGGAAAAATTGTGGTTGTGAGGTGTTAGGAGCATATAAATTAACAAAAGTCAACCTCTGACCCTCCAATATTACCCATCTACCTTTCTGATGTGCATGTTGTTTAAGCACCTGAAAGTTTATGTTCTTCCTAATCAATATGACCACGCCCCTTTTCCTGCTGGAATATGTACTATAATAAAGTTGCCCCACGCAATCTCTTTTAAGTTTAAGTGATTCCTCCTCATTCAGATGGGTCTCTTGAATAAAAGCAACGTCCAGTCCAGACATCCCTCCCAGTTTGAGAGTCTGAGAGGGTCTGAGAGAGTCTGAGAGGGAGTCCACTCATCCCTCTCCCAGTCTGAGTCTGAGAGGGAGTCCAGACGACCCTCCCAGTTTGAGAGAGTCTAAGAGGGAGTCCAAACGTCTCTCTCCCCAACAACAGCAGACAGACAGCTCTTTGTGTTCCACATACTCGGCTTACAGTACTTCAGAATTATTTTTAACTTCATGGAAATGTGTCAGAAGCCACAATAATTTACATATCAGGCGAAGCGCAAAGGTTCTGCTTATTCAAAAACATGTTTGATGCCATGTTGTTGGACTGACACCAAAAACAAAGTGACCACAACCTTTAGAGAATGGTCCTGAGTAGTTTCAACACAGTGACAACACTGGGTCCAAACCTAGTATGTGGCTGGACTGTGTATAGAGACGGAGCATCATACTCTATGGGGGGGGGGGGGTTCTTGTATAGCCTGAAGGTTTCCTCCTCTTCTATTCTGTCTGCTAGCAAACAACAGAAACATGTCTAAAAGCTGCTGTGTGCTGATATTCACTACCATCAGGGTCAATTCAATTCAATTCAATTTCAATTCAATTTTATTTATAGTATCAAATCATAACAAGAGATATCTCGAGACACTTTACAGATAGAGTAGGTCTAGACCACACTCTGTACTTTACGAAGCCCCAACTATTACAGTGGTTGCCTCAAGAGCAAGCATTAGCAGTAGCTATTGCGACAGTGGCAAGGAAAAACTCCCTTTTTTTGTTAGGAAGAAACCTCGGACAGACCCAGACTCTTGGTAGGCGGTGTCTGACGGCACCAGTTGGGGGAGTGGTGAATGGTGGCAATAATAGTCAAGAACCCAGAAAAGTTTTTATAAGCTGCTGAATCAAAAAACTGAACTTTTATGAAGACCAAAGTTGAAACATGAACATGAAGAATCAGCAGAGAGAATGGAGAGACTGTGGGATCCTGACACGTAACGACATAACGTCAGCTTAGTGTGAGGATCCCACAGTCTTCCCTTCCTCCCTCCTGATTCCTGTCAATGACGTCATCATCGACTGGTCGACAGCGACTTGACTTTCATCACATCAGAGTCGACTTTAAAAGATCTGAAGTCATGTAACCCTACTGCTCATAGAGCAGGCACAGCCCGCCCAGTGGCTGGTTTTAATTTGCTTGACCAATCACAACAGAGTGGGCCAGCTGACCAATCAGAGCAGACTGGGCTTTTCAGGAAGGCGGGCCAAGTGCTCAGAGTGTTTCAGGTGAAGGAGCTGCAGCAACGGGCAGAATGAGAAATATTATAAGTTGTTTAAACATCAAAGCATGTAAACATATTCTAGTAGACCCCAACACAACAAATATGATGCTGAAATATAGTATAATAGGGGCTCTTTAAGGTTTAAGTTGAGTAGGAATCCGTAAAATAAGACTTGAATATACATGACTCAGCAAATTCTAAACAATATGGTGAATGCTGCTGAATCACAAAAAAATAAAAATAAATAAATATATATATATATAAATATAAGAAGCTTAATAAATACATAAAACTAATATATATACTATATATATATATATATAGTAGAAGAACAATAAAAAGACCAAACAGCTGTAAGATGAATAAAGTTATAATTGCAAAAGTTCACCAGCAACATACACTGTATAAAAACTACTTGTAAATATAGATATTATTGATATTATCGTATTATTATTGCACCTGAGATCTTTCACATTGTTATGGCACATAACTTTGGAATATTGGAAACATACGTTGTCATCATCGTACATCATGTCAGTTGTTTAGTATTACATTTGGTATTGCTGCTTGTTATGTAACGTTTCTCATTGGCTGCCCTCTCCCCTCCCTGGAGGATCTTTATGGTTCCTGCTGCCTCTAAAACAGCCTAAAACCTCCTCAAAGATCATCTCACCCCGACACCCTCCTCAAAGATCATCTCACCCCGACACCCTCCTCAAAGATCATCTCACCCCAACACCCTCCTCAAAGATCATCTCACCCCGACACCCTCCTCTGTTACGTATGAACCTAGTCACAGTTCAGTCCAGGGGGGTTCACGGTATGAGTCTAACTTTCATCGTCTCTTTTAAAGTTAACTGGGCCGAGCCCTCTGCTGTGTTTTGACAAGAAGTATTTCACAAGAAGGAGCTCATAACGTAACTAATGATTATCTAAGCTGTACAACATTTGTTTTGTGGATTTGATTTACAAATAAATTAATAAAAATGTGCTGTAATAAAAGACTATAAACATTTATAAAACCTAATAAACTCTCACCTGTTGCAGCCATGATGAGCAGAAGAAGTTTGTCCATCTTGTTTGCTCTCCGTCCTCCTCACTGTGTGACTTCAGACAGACCGCTGATCATATAACTCATTGTTCCACATGAACAGTCAACAACACCTCCCTATTGTTTGGCTGCAGGCAACAACTATTTACATGTTAGTCAAATAATGAGCATAACAGAGAAAAGAAAAGGTTCCTCTTTTTGTTGGCCTACAGCCATAAACAAATATGTTTTTATTTTAATTTAACCTTACTTGAGCCAGGCAAGTCATTAAGGGAGGGGGGGGGGGGCTGAAAGAGAAATGTCAAAGGTTAAAAAGACAGCAGAACATTTCCAACAAGCATTGCATTAATGATAACAGAGTGTAAATTGTAATTTCCCCATTGGGGATCAATAAAGAGTATACATTATTTAGTTATTAATTATTATTATATTAATGACATCCAGTCGAGAACACAAGCTTCAGCAGGTCTCTACCTCTGGAAGTAGCTTCAGTTTTGAGCTTTTTTAAAAACATGTGGCCTCCACCATGACCATGACATAGTTTAACCCTTAGATGCATGACCTACCAATACCTACCCTCTTCCATGAGGGGGTCAAACATGACCCCAATTAGAAAGAATGCGTTTTATGCAGTAAACTTAAGAAATTTCTTTCTAAAGTCAAAAAAACGACTTGCTACTTAACAATACAATATCACACACACACACACACACACACACACACACACACAGACACACACCTCATGATTGTGCTCAGGAGTATATTTACAGTGTGCATGTCTAAGGGCAACACGGTCTCACAGCAGTTCGTGAAATGGTCACGTTATTTTTAATCTATTGATACGTGTTCACAGGCATGTTTTTCTCGTTTTTTATGTGTAAATGTCACGTTATTTTTACGTGTTCACGGGCACGTTCTTTTACCGGGAGACGGCCGAAAAGGATGTGCCAAAGGCGGCCACTGGGGACGCATGCCGGAGACGACCGCAAAGGATGACCCACATGCTGGGAGGTGGCCGCAAGGCGGCCGCTGGGGACGCACCACAATAACGGGAAGGCGGAGGTTGGGTTTATGAAAAACACTACAGGGAAAGGGCGCCTCACACACCGGGAGACGGCCGCTGGGGCGTGTGACATTAACGGGACGGTTGGGGTTAGGAAGACTACGGGAAACAAAATGCCACACACGGGACGTGATCCCCTGTTGTTTGACCCATCCACCACCCCGACCAGCCTCCCTACGTAGATTTTCGGCTCTTTATACTACTCCCTACCATTTTCGTGCTGTGGCCACGAAATATGCTTCCCATTGAAATACATTACTTCACATTTTCGTGCCGGCCACCACGTAAAAAACGAGAAAAACGTGCCTGTGAACACGTATCAATAGATTAAAAATGACGTGACATTTACACGACCTGCCGTGAGACCGGGCTGGATCCCCGGTCTCTGGGACGCCGACGCGCCAGAACAACGGGACAGTTGGGGTTTACACCGGGACTCGAACTCCGGTCTCCGGGGTGAAAGTCCTGTGTTGTTTGACCCATCCACCCCCCCAACCAACCTTCCTACGTGGATTTTCGGCATTTCATACTACTAGCTACTGTAATCGTGCTGTGATCATGAAATATGCTTCCCATTAAAATTGGGTGAAAGTGCTGTAAATGCTAGCAGGTTGTGAGCCACTACTAAAAATAATAAATCATATTGAAATAATTTTTGCTCTACTGAAAGCGCATGAAATCTTGCAAAACGTGCTTGTTGTTGATAGGTTATAACTATTGTTACATTCCATAGACTAAACATTTAATTGATTAAAAATAACCATAAGTTGCAGCCATAATATTTACAGTCTGTGGTTCCACCCCAGCTACTGACAGGAAATGTAAACACGCCAATATTTAGTTTCATCAATGCTGGCTGTCATCGTGACACATTGTAATTGACTGACATAATGTTGAGCACTGAAATTAATTTTCAACTGGAAATGTCAAAGTGCCATCAGACCTTTCTGACATGTTGGTGGTTACCAGTTAGAAATTATATAACTAACCACATCACTGCCTCTTGAAAAAACTACCTACTACAATACTTCCAACTTAAACTTCAAAGTATTTGTATAACTTAACTCATGGTAAGGGAATTAAGGTAAAGTAAAGTAAAGTAAAGGGATTTTGGTAAGCACTGTTTAGAATAAGAATACACTAATGCACTGTTAGTAGCAGTGATCAGATCAGTGATTGGTGAGTATTATAAATAATGTTAACATTTAGTAAAAATAACCTTCAGGGTGGTGAGACTGCTGGCATTAGATGTGTAGATCAACAGTAAATGTATACCTGACAGTCACAGTTGATAAAAATCAAAGGCTCCTAGGGTAAACCTTTGAAATTCCATAAAAAATGGAAAATGTTTTGAGCCCATGTATGGAAAAGTGTGGTACTGATACAAGATATGAAATTACTTAAAAAATATAACAATTAGATACAAATCCAAATGGCCTCATGTCAAAGACAACCTATTTGAGGAACACATGGAAGATTAAACAATACAAATTTAAAATTACAAAGATATTGCAAAAAAACAACTGCTGGGGTAATGTTTGACCCACTTATGCATCTAAGGGTTAAAGAAAAGAAGAAGAAAGACAGGGCTTAATTGTCAAATGCAGTATGAAAATACTAGGGCTGGGTATCACCAATGATTCCTAAATGTATTCAGATTCTCAAGGTTCTGATTGGATCACATTTCTGAAATATCAGTTCCAACACCAGTTTATTTAGTTTGGATATAAAAGAGATTCAAGAAGAAGATTTAATGTGATCATATTTCCATACCGTGGTGAAGTTGGTTTCATACTGGACGTTGGCTGTTGGACTCATTAGAACAATCTATTGTGCAGCTTGACCTGTTGACCTGCCCATGTCAGAACCATCTGGTGAACTCAGCTAACTGACCCACACATAACACACAGCTGCTTCTCTCAACAACACACACTTTGTAAATTGGTATTTATAATTATCTATTGTAATTTATTTTCTTCTAATTTAAAAGTAGTTAAATTATTTAATTTGCAACTTCATGTCTTGTTCAAGGTTTCACAGGCGTATTTAATAAAAGACAAAGAAATTCCTGAACCTGTCCTCCAGTTGGTGTATACTAGTATTTTTAAGACCTAAGCCATAAGTATGTCTTTAGAATGTGTATCAAAACTGTTTATGCACTGAATAATGTTCTGGTTTAATAAAGACAAGTATACCACCTAATTAAGATGAATGAGGGGGATCATTAAAAATCATTTTAGTTATTTCAAAACAGCTGTATTGCTGTGAACTAAAGTATTTAAGAGGAATCAATTACTATATCTAAGTTTTTTAATAAAATAGCAAGAAAGCACAAGGACAATTTGCCTCTGACACAAGACCTATTCAGCAGTTTGGTTAACCACTGCTACTTACCTACTTCCCACTGTTACTTGAGATTTAATGGTATTAAAATGAACATATTCTGACAACAAGCTGCCTCTTTGTGTAACAGACTCAAAAATAAATCATTTTGATTTATTCAGTTAACTAAATGTATGAAACAATGAGTGGTTTCTGTGTCAAAAGAGGCCTTGTGCCATATGAAGGATATCTTTCTGTTAATCATAGTTTGTTTTTTATTTAAAGGTCTAAGATCCATGTGGCTGCGTAAAGGAATTGTATTTTTTATATTTTGAATCAAGCTATATTATATATTTATTAACATGATAAAAATTCTCTAAAATCAAAAGGTGGGTGTTTGGAGAAAAGAAGTTTGTGTCATGTGTAGGGCACCAACTTTACCACGATATTTAAACTGTATTCACTACTTCTCATGTAGACGTCTTCCCTTTTCTCATGAACCAATCAGCTGGCCCTTCATCCAGCCCATAATAACCTACCTGTAATGTTTCTCTGTCTCCTCTTCTGTTTGGAAGCAGCTCCACATCATCTGTCCTCTGATATGAAAACAGCTGAGTTATGATCATATTGAGTGGAACATTAAACTAGCAGCCAGAGAGTCTGTTTATCAGACATTGCTGACAGAAAACGCTGCGGTTTAAAGTCAACTCGTTTTCATAACACACACAATGTTCTCCATTAAATATTCAGCTGACGCTCTGAAGTTACCTAGCAACAGTGGATGTTACTGTCAGCTCAGTCAGCGTTAGCCTGACATCAACAGGTGTAGACAGAAAATATGATTATGAGCTCATTTACTGAATCAACCAACTCAGGTCTCCTTTCTTTTCTTTCTTTTCATCCACAACATTAAAGTCTTCTGCTGCTGCTGCTGGCGTTGTGCTGCAGACCGAGATACCTGCTCACTGGAACTTTCTATCCTTCTGTCAACTATTTTAGAGTGCACGCCATGTTCCTGGTCCACACAGGCACGCTCTCTGCTGCTCCTCCGTGGTGGTCAAACAATAATAACAAACCACTTTGAAAGTAGTGAAAGACGGGATTTACATGTACATGTACAAAAACTATTGAACTTTGACCAAAACAATGATAACTTGCTTTTATCTTGAGCACAAGTGACTCGAGAAATGTACCAAAGCGACTGAGAACAACTGTTAATGAGTTGAGCTGCTCTACAATCTGTCCCTATCTTCCCCTGGTTGGGAATCACTGCCCCGGTATAATGCAGAGAGGGAGAGAGCCCTCTGCTGGCAAGATCTGTGCTAACATCCTAGAGACACACCTGATAACAGAATACAGGTAAGAGACAGGAATACCACCATCACACATCCTAGAGACACACCTGATAACAGAATACAGGTAAGAGACAGGAATACCACCATCACACATCCTAGAGACACACCTGATAACAGAATACAGGTAAGAGACTAAGTCATCATGTGTTTGACCCTTTATGTTTCTCTGAATTAAAGAATGTTTCTGTCTCTTCTTGTTCAATGCAAGAACTCAACTAATAGAAACAGAAAATGCTGAGTCATGCTGTTAACCACCAACTCATGTTTTAAATAGTTAAAGAAAAGATTGAAACTCTTTTTGTTAGTTCATCATTTTCACAACTTTATTAAATTTATAAGAACAAAACAATTTGTATTCAAATTCACTCTTAAAAAACTCTTTTATTTCTTACTAAAATATATGAAGTTTATGACCAAATGTGACAAATAAAAATCCTCAAATCTTGATATTGAAGAAGCTGGAAGCTGTAAATATTTAGTATTTTAGTTTAGAAGATGTTACAGACACATAACAAGTCTCATGACTAACTTTAGGTAAATGTTTAAAGTTTGCATCTCTAATAAGGTGACAGAACAACAATCATACATATAATTACTTTATAATATTACTCTCACATGAAGAAAGATAGTTAGTCTGATGAAAATAGATTTTAAACATTCAACACTAAAGATAATTTATATTTTAAACAAATTAAATAATGTTAATGTTAAAACATCTCCACCACAACCTGAAAAACATCAACATCAAATATCAGAAATCAGTAAAACATGTCGGTTATATTTCCCCACAGACAATAAATCAGATAAATACTAAAGTCTTGTTTTATTCTAACAACAGTCTGAAGCCCAAATATATGAAGTTTATGATCAAATATAACAAAGAAAAGCATCAAATCTTCATGTTTGAGAAGCTGTGAATATATTTAGTGTTTCTGTCTGGAAGATGTTACAGTCACATCAAGTTTTAGGTAAATGTTTAAAGTTTGCATCTCTAATAACCAGAGCCACACAGAATCTTATTTTTAGATATATTTTCAGATTTTAAACAAATTAAAATAAAACTCTGAATGTTAAAACATCTCCACCTCCAACCTGATGAACAATCAGATCAATTCTGTTGCAGTTTGAGAAAAGATGAATTGATTATCAAAATAGTTGCGACTAATTGATCAAAAGGGTAATTTCAGTATTTTTCAACCTGGACCCTATTTAGTTAAAGAGTAAGATCCTTTTAGTTTAAAACAGCCCCGAAATCACCATCACCAAACTCACCAGACTCCATGTAAATAATCAGTACTTTTATCATCGTAAAACACACTTCATTCAAAGTGGACAGAAACTAAATAAAACTATCAAAAGCCGTCTTGGTTCATCTTTCCACTGTTCCAACAATCACCACTCTGGTTTGGTTGAAATCAACCCTTAATTCACCCATTTACATGTGGAGATATGCTGGCTCTATACACGCTAAAAGTCCTGATTATTTACATGGAGTCTGGTGGAAATATGCTGGCTCTGTACATGCTAAAAGTCCTGATTATTTACATGGAGTCTGGTGTAGTTTGGTGATGGTGATTTCCGGGCTGTTTCAGATTAAACTAAAAGGATCTTACTCTTTAACTAAAAGGTCTATCTCTGTAGGGATCCATCCCATAATGTAGTCAGAGAATAATAATCTGAGTCTGTCAGCCACTGATTATTATTATAATATTATTATTATAAACTGGACCAAATTCAAAGACTTTAGTTCATATTAATCACTTAGACACCAACGCATGGGAAAATAGGGTTCAGGTTGAAAAAGAAAATACAGAAATGTCTCTGAATCAGCTGATTGTTGCAGCTCTATTCTGCTCCGTCACATCTTTGAGGAAAGAAACAGACTTTTCTCTGATGAAAACAGACGCAGCAACTCAACATTACAGCTCATCCCTCTTCCTCCTCCTCTTGTTTGTCTTCTTGTCTTCCTTGTGGAAGACTTTTCCATCGGCCTGCTTCCTCCAGCTCAGTTTGATGTTGTCGTCCAGCCCCTGGTCCCTCAGCTTCTGTTTCAGCTGAGACACAAAACTCCTCCACATCATCACTCACAGAGAGACACATCACATTCTGCACTGGTAGTTAGATTGTACTCATCTGGAAGCTCTCTATATTTACTATATTTACTGGTGGCAAGTGTCTTTCTTGCCGAGGGCCCGGGTCGGGCCAGTCCTAGACTGATGGCAGCATTAAGGTTGGGCCCTGTAGTTTCTGTGATTACAGAATCATGGACAGAATCGAGAAATTGAGAACTTAAAAAAGCTAAACACAGATTCCATAGGGTCAGAATCCAGATCAGAAAGGATTTATTACCAGGTATGTAAGTAGCATTTACAAGGAATTTGCTTTGGTTTGGTGTATACTAGTCTCGCTTTGCCAGACCCTCCTCCACAGCTCTGTGGAGGAGGGTCTGACTAGTCCACACAGCATTCCTGGGTGGGAGAACAACCTGCTCTGGTTTATTGGTATTTCTTTAAACCAATCACAATCATCGCGGGCGGGGCTAAGCTCCGGACGGAGCCACGGTGCCTCTGCTAAATAGTCTCAGGAAGGAACTTGTTTTGGTGGAACATGTGGACGTTCAAAAGTAGTTTTAGTCGTGCGACTGGAAGTGGAACATCATGGATGTAGACATAGGTGCATACATATAAAGGTATTTAAAAATGTATATTAAATAAACAAACAAATGCAAAAGTGATGATGCAAGATGTGCAAAGTTCAGGATATATAGTTTGTTCAGAGGACAGGATGTAGGATTACAGTAGATTCAATAATTAAATGTCAGTGGGGGTCTGGGGCCTTGTAGATTAGGCTGATGGACCGAGATCCTTTACTGCAGTAAAAACTAATACTAATACCACACTGTAAAAATACTCTGTTACAGTAAAAGTCCTGCTTTGAAAATGTTACTTAAAGGTATGTAAATATCATCAGGAAAATGTACTTTAAGTATTAAAAGTAAAAGTACTCAATGCAAAACTAGTAACTAAAGCTGTAACAGATGAATGTAGTGGAGTAACTAAAGTAACTAGTAACTAAAGCTGTAACAGATGAATGTAGTGGAGTAACTAAAGTAACTAGTAACTAAAGCTGTAACAGGTGAATGTAGCGGAGTAACTAAAGTAACTAGTAACTAAAGCTGTAACAGATGAATGTAGTGGAGTAACTAAAGTAACTAGTAACTAAAGCTGTAACAGGTGAATGTAGTGGAGTAACTAAAGTAACTAGTAACTAAAGCTGTAACAGATGAATGTAGTGGAGTAACTAAAGTAACTAGTAACTAAAGCTGTAACAGATGAATGTAGTGGAGTAAAAAGTACAATATTTCTCTCTGAAATGTAGCGGAGTAAAAGTAGAAAGTGGCATGAAAAGAAAAGACTCAAGTAAAGTACAAGTACCTCAACATTTGGACTGAAGTACAGTACTGGAGTACATGTACTTAGTTACATTCCACCACTGGTGTTAAGTTTGTACAAATGTAAATAATTCTTTGTCTGAATGACGTAGAGCCCAAATTCTTTTTTCCCTGTATTGTATATACATGTGTGCCCTTAGGGAAATGTTGAATTACTTGATTCAACTGTTTTTCTATTTAAAAAAAAATAATTATCAAATAAATCTAACTTTTTCTCTTTTTGAAGTTTTATCATACCATAATAACTTTGTTATACAGCTCAAAAGACATTTAGGAGCTATTCCTCCTTCTGGCCATGGTTGTGATGTTAGTTTGAGACGCAAGACTTGCAGATAGAGTAAAAAATGAGCTCACAGTGAGTAAAAATGGAGATGGACTGTATTTATATAGTACTTTTCTAGTCTTTAAGACTACTCAAAGTGCTTTAACAGAGTACAGGAACCATTCACAGACATTCATACACTGGTGGCCGAGGCTGCCGTACACGGTGCCACCTGCTCATCAGATAAACATTCATACATTAAAAATGATTCCCAAGAGACTGAGGCCCGGTGGCCACCAGGCTCGCAATGCACTGGTGTCAGATAGAAGTTTCTGCTGAGTGGTGATTCAGAAAATCAAGTACAATTACTTTGCTACTATACTTACAGTAAGTAGAGTTTTCAACAATATGCGCAAAACTCATGTCATGTATGCGGCCAAGTATTGTAATTTGGATAACGTGTATATATATATATATATATATATATATATATGTTCTTATTTAGCTGTATTTATTATTTTAAATATCTCTATCTGTTTCCTCCTCACACGGTTTCTTAACTGCTGGAATGTGAATTTCCTCTCTGAGGGTCAATAAAGTTTATTTTATTTTAATTTGCTTTTAAGAGTCATTTGGTTGTTCTGTTTTAGCATAAAAGTATAAAACATGATTTACCTGCTTCAACATGGCCTCCATCACAGCAGGGTCATTCAGATCCAGATTCTTCTTGTTCTCAAACTTCACTTTCACCACTTTCTTTGACACCACTTTGTAAAAATCAAACAAACTTTATGAGTTCAAACATTTCTGTCTGGATAATAATCAGCATCCTGTTCATTCCTCATCATCAGTTTAAACAATAGATTCAACACTAACTTATCATCTGCAGCTGATCACCACTGCATGCTAACTTTACTAACTATTCCATGGAAATGATCCACATCATGATGTTCACATTTACTCTCCACAACTTGATGTATTCTCTTGTTTTTGTGTTATTCTCATGTGATGCTAAAGTAAACCTGAATCTAAATGTAAAAGCTGTCTGAATCCCGGGTTAGCACTCACCTGGACCGTAGCAAATGAACGCTCTCTCCATGTCACAGGGCCAGTCCTCCCAGGCTCCTGATTGGCTGAAGTCTGCAGCCACACAAGTCTCGTTCTTGTTATCAGGTTGCCCGTTCTTCCAGAAGCTGAATGAGGAGGTACTTCCATCTGACCACTTCCAGGAGTCTCTGAAAAGGCCGATCCAGACCCAGTTTCCTCCAGGTATCATCTCCTGTACCTTCTGGTTCTCTGTCATGTTTCTCACACTGGCCAGGTCTGTGTGGTGAGCTCTGCAGTAGTTCTGGGCTGCAGTCCATGTCATAGAGGTGGTGATGAAGACAAAAGTCACATCTGACCCTGAAAATGGAGCACAGAGAAGTGTAGAGGCAGCATAACATACAACCTCCATCCATCCACATCTGTGATTCATGTCTTTATAATATCTACAATAAATCCACTGAGATATAAAGAACCACATCAATAAAATAATGAATAACTTTATTTACCAACATTCTCCACATTAATAAGAAATGTCCTTAAATCTACAAAACAACAGAGTTTGGGCTTAATGTTTCTCAACATACTGTATGAATATTTTCTCAGGGTTATTAAACACACATGATCTGTTTATATTGTAAGATGTGTGCACGTGAACATGCACGAGTCCAATCTCTATAATATAATATAATATGATATGTCTTCCTCTGGTGGTGATGCTGATGAACCACTGAGCTGTTGTACTGCTCTCATTCCTGCCGTCTTATTATCTGCTGCTCAGTCAGCTGTAAAGCTCTTTGAATGGCACTAACCTGTGTGAAAGCTGCTTTTTGTCAGAGTGACTGACTGATACTACAGAGGCCTGAATAATGAAAACAAAGAGGCAAAGAGAAGCAGAGAAGGGAAACTTCACTAGTTAATATTCTCACCTCTGACATCTGCACAGACTGCATAACGGCTGTTGTCACAACTGAGGTTGTCGTACCAGAGTCCATCAGAAAACATCGCTATGCAGGCTTTTTCACTGTATCCAGCGTCTGGTTCTCCAGGCCCCCATCGTCTGAACTCCGTCTCCCCGGGTTTGTAGAAACTTGTGTCTGACAGTGACCACCTCCAGCTGCCACGGGACAGTCCTATCCAGGCTCTCTGATTGTGATATAAAGAATTAGACTCTGCTCTAGCTGTTTGTTGAAGACCAGATGTTTACCTAATCTTTCCATCTCCAGTCTTGATACTATCAGTCTGATCCTCTAGGACTCCTTCATTCTGTTACCCTCCTTTAATAACTCATTACCAGCCATAGTTTCTGATCACTCAAACTGATTTTCAATTAGCTTCTCCAGAACATAGATCTCTGTTGTTGTTAATACTGTTTTGTGATGTTTTAGTTTTGTCTAATGTTTTACTGCATTAGTTGTTTCTATGTTTTAATGTCTTGTATCAACTTGCTTCTATCGCTGCCTCTTGACCAGGTCGTCATGTAAATAAGAATTGATTATCGATTGACTTATCTGGTTAAATAAGGTACAATAATAAATTAATAAATAAAATAACGACTTCAAGAGATCTGTTATGTTCAAGTGATGGTGACCAACATCCACAGCCTTCGTTCTGAGTACAAATATATTCAAATGTTTATGTGAAGTTAATTTGAGGCTGGCCATCAATCGTACTACAGGCTGTAGTAGACCGTCGTTGCATGATAAGGAACATTTGGGTCGGTAACGTTACTCCCGGTAGTGCCCATTGGGCGCGCAGTCTTCACCACTTCTGACCTGTACAGGTGCGTCTGTTTAACCATAAAATGGCCTAAAACGTAATCGTAATTCATTATTTATTCAGCAAATTACGTTTCCATCAGCGTTTATCGCATACGCCGTTTACCAATTAACTTTAAACCAAACGTTTAGACTTTGAGTCGATATTCATGAAATTTAATCAAATTTGACTGTTAAATACATTTTTTATTCAATATCACTTAATTCACAAAAAAACGTGTGGATGGAAACTCAGCTACTGTCTGCTGAAGGTTAAACTCAAACACTTTAGACTTCTACTACATTTCAAAGATAAATATTCTACTTTTTCCTGCTCTACATTTAGTTATTAGTTCCTATGGAGGGTTTCAAACCTCCTGTCAGAAAGACTTTGAGATGAAAGAGAGAAAAGTGAACTCACGTAGCTGTTGTTGGAGTAGAACATGTTGTCTAAATTTGCCGTGTTGTTCAGGATCTTCATAACCTCCATGTTGTCTACAGTGGCCAGGTCTCCGTCTTTCTCTCTGCAGTATCTTTGGGCTTCAGTAAAGTTCTTCCTGTCATAAACAAAATAGTACTGACGTCCAGCAGCTGATGAGACAGCACTCAGCCCTGTAGGGACACACACATTTAATATCAACAACTTTTTAAAGACATTTCGTATCACTGTTATGCAGATAATACACAATTATATGTTCTAGTTACACCAACAGAACCTGCTCTCTGTTTCTTTACATGACTTAGGTTTTATGATAGAATAGAATAGATGTGTGTTTCCATTTGCACCGGTACAGGGCCGTACAGGTAGTCTGGCTATCATCAGACCAAGCTCAATCTTTTAAGACTGAACATTAGTCTGGGGAGTCTGCTCTGTATTTTCTCTGCACAAGAGTTGTGATCAACAGGCATAGTTCAAATGACTCTGTACGCCATTGGATAGTCCTTCAACCAATCAGATCAACCGGTTGCTGCGCTTCGGTGGCCGCCATGTTGAATGTAAACAAAAAGCTGCTTGGTCACTTCTCAATCGTCATCGTGTTAAACCCACCAATAGCGTGCCAGGTGGATAAGCCAGTTTTTGATTGGTTCCTGAAGATTTGTAATGGAAGCAGGATAGATAAACGTACAGGTTTCCAGCCTGAGCTGCAGGGAGGAATCAAACCCCCGGCAGATCGGCTGGTTGACCCAGTCTACCGTACAGGTACATTAAGTGGAATGTTTGTGCGCTGCTCGTAGAGTCAGCTTCACAAAACTAGAAAATGCATTTCAATCAATCAATCAATCAAACTTTATTTATATAGCACTTTACAGCAACCAGCAGGTATCCAAAGTGCTTAACATCAAAACCAAGAATAAAAACACATATCATACAATATAAAGAAAGAACATGTAAAATCAGAAATAGTTACAGAGAAACAGAAGAATGAAATCGTCACACCACTGCTACGTATTAAAAGCCTGACTAAACAGATGCGTTTTAAGTTTGGACCTAAAAAGAGCTCCATCTGTAATAGTGCGGATATCAGGGGGTAACTTGCTCCAGAGTCTCGGAGCAGCAACTGCAAAAGCCTGGTCACCCCACCGTTTATATCTAGACCTTGGCACTTCTAAAAGTTGCTGGTTTGAAGACCGCAATGACCGGTTGTGCTCCCGCAAAGTTAAAATTTCGGACAAATACTCCGGGGCCAGACCATTTAAGGCCTTGAAAGCAAACAATAAAATCTTAAAATCGATTCTAAAACGCACAGGGAGCCAATGAAGGGTGTAGAGAACGGGAGTGATATGTGCACGTCCAGATGTGTTTGTTAAAAAGCGAGCAGCTGCATTTTGCACAAGTTGAAGACGTGCGATGGAGGTCTGATTCAGACCAACGTAAAGAGCATTACAATAATCCAACCTAGAACTAATAAAGGCATGAATTGCCTTTTCTAGATCGTGTCTGTTGAGGAAGGGCTTAACTTTAGCCAGGAGACGAAGCTGGAAAAAGCTTTTTATCATGTGTAGTCTTAACAGACAAAATACTTATTGTAGGTGATTTTAATATCCATGTGGACGTTGACAGCAATAGCCTTAGTACTGCTTTCAACTCACTACTAGATTCAATTGGTTTCAGTCAGAGTGGAAGTATCAACTCAAGCTTTTTACTCAAGTAAAAGTGTAAAAGAACTGGTTTCAAAACTACTTAAAGTATAAAAGTAAAAGTAATGTAAGGGGGAAAAAAAATATGATTTTTTAAATTAGACGGCGAGTTTTGGAAACAATTAGCTCGTGGTACTTGGGTTAGCAGAGGTTGCAGCGCATTCGAAAGGAGTTGTTTTTGAATCCAACCATTTAGAAAAATTCTTCCAGGTTCGGCCAGGGATGTAGAAGGGTTGGCTGGTCTTCCTGGCTCCCAACCTCCTCGCTGGTGATTGGTCGGGACATTTCGCTCGAGTTCTCTGGAGTCTCCGCCACGGACATCTTCGTACTAGGCTACATCCGTCTGTTATTTCCTTGCTGGAGTGTGACGTGATTTGTGTCATGTGCAGGTGCGATGGATCGCGTCCAAACCAATAGGCTGTCAGAATGGTATAAGTTTATACTTCTTATCCAACAACAATCAAATTCACTCTATCTGGATGGTGCGATTTATCAGGATAGATTTTGGGGGGTTTTTTTGGTGGTTTTTTTTTTTAACGATGACAAGCCAGAATGAAAACAAGACAAACTGAAATAGGAGTAACAAGGCTATTTTAAAATGTAAGGAGTAGAAGTAACAGTCTGCTGTAAAAGAATTACTCCAGTAAAGTATAGATACCCAAAATTTCTCTCTTCTTATACAACATTTTGGACGGTGTCAGTTGGACACATTCACGCCCACAGTTACCTCATGTTTGTTACATCTTTAGATGGACCTGAACTGGTGATATTTTTACTTCTAACAGTCCTCCCATCTTCCTTTTCTTAAGTACACCTAGGTTGTTGTGACCCAGACAATAACTACTAACATACATGCTAGTCAACAGATGGTTTACTTCAAATAATTTCACTTTATTTCATCCTGGATGGTTCTCAGCATGTCCTGGTGTACCACACCGGTCATATCAAACCATTATATTTCTTTATTAGCTTTACCATGGCCTAATTAGTGGCATAGGAGACACTATACATGTCAAAAGACCTTAATCATGTTGGTGTCACTGATCATATTACTTTGGAACATAGCAATGCACAAGTGAGTTTTTATAGTTTTCTACAGATCATAATATGTCCATCTCAGCTTAGCTCCAAAGAGAAAACTCCTCCTCTCCCTGACAGGAAACACCTTGCTAGGATAACTTCCCTCTGCTACCTCCCTCACATCTCCCTTGTTTAAACTAAAGATAGCTTTCAACCTGCACTTCCTGTCTCCCTGACACAGACAGAAAAGTCTCCTCTCAGAGACTGCTGGGCCTAAATTGTGCTTAAACATGATACACAAAATCAAAACATGAACCCAATGTGTATTGAATGAACTCCCATATTGATACATGTACTTTTTCCTACCACACAATATAATGTCTTCTATCTAGATGTTGATACATAGAGATTTTTGTTTGATACTGGAGAAGTTTTGCTTGGACTTAAACGCACAAACGTTATTCCATGTCATCAGTCTCAGGATCAGAAGAATCTCCAGTCTGGTCTTCAGTCTCTGATTGTAAAAGTGGATGTGAGTTCCTGGCTGGTTCTGGTCCTCCACAGTCCTCTCCATCAGCTTCTGTTTCCATCTGTCTCAACATCTGGAGTCTTCATGGTGTCCTCGCATAGAAAAAATGGATAGAAAGGCCATTGGACTGTTAGCTGTGGTCATTTGATGGGTACACAACAAAATAGTGATTGTTGTTAGTTGTCCAATGACAATATGAGTCAGTGGGGCCTTTCGATTCATTTTGTCTGACACTTTCTTCTGTGTCAGCAAGTAAAGAACTTTACTTCTAATTGTACATATAGGCCCTAGTAGTTTAAATAACTAGTAAAGAGTGAAACGGCAACAAGAAAACACCACAACAATTGACAGCTTCTACATTGTACAACTTAACCAATAACCTAGCATTGTGTATCAGATCCCAACAATTTGTAGTTAGCTGGATCATCATTTTCCATAATAGACCATATACTGACCTACCTGGGTCAGCATCGTAGCTCTGTTCGGGTCCTGCAGGTTACACAATATGTACAGTAACGTACAGTAGGCTAACGTTACCTGGCTTGGGGTGATCATTAAAGATAGCAGCCAGCTAACGTTAAATGCTAACTTACACAGCTTTACTTAGGGACTGTTATTTTTATTTAAGGGGCCACCGGAGGAGTTCTGGGACCTTTAGGCTAAAAACTTGACCCTCCCCTCACCAGTAATAATTTTTCTATGACCCTCAAAATGATTTGAAAAAGAGGCATGACCCTCCCCTTATGTGCTAGTTTGCACTTAGCAAAGATGTACAAATGCCATTTGATTATTTTACAGCCATGACATTCATGAGTTAACCTCTGCATTCTCATCTTACACATCCCACTCCTCTGTTATGGTGTGGGGGCCATTTCAGTAGATTTACTCACTGACATTGTTGTGGAAACACAATAAGCATGGAAACTGAATGCACACTTCCTGCATTACTTCAAATACTAAGTTCCTCCTCTAGTAAACTAGTATTCACATAAAACAAAACATTGAGACCATTCAGCAAAGCACACTGGGAAATAACAAATTCAACACTGGTTGCTATGGACTTGTCACTAGGCTTCCTCAGTTGTATATTTAGCACATAGGTAAAGCTGCCGAAGCTGAACATTATAGTCCAAAACATATAGGTTTATTTTTAAAGCAGATTTTAAATTACATTCTAACAATTTAACAATTTGCCCTTATGAAATCCAATCGCAGCACGGCTGTCTTGGAACACAATAGACAGATGGTGGCTGAATGCCCCTGTATATGACCATTCTATAACTTTCTATAAACTTTGCTTAAAGGTTTGTTATAAGGGAGTCCTATGAACTTTACTCTACACTTACTGAGAACATCTGGAAATTGTTAACATGAGTAGGGGTCCCCCCAAGACAGAAGAGACCTTTTTTGGAGTTGTGCCAGATAACAGGCTTCGATTGGCCAGTTCATATACTCACACATACACCCTCCCACTTTAGGTCATACAATGCATAGGATATATATGTTGCTCACACAAAGGAAAGTCAGAGCGACAAAATTTGAAGATTGGGCTGGTCGTCTCTCCAGATATCCATGGGTCTGTAAAATTGATGCTGAATCTTTGCTTGTAATAAACCTTTTTATAATCAAGATCAGTGTCGGCGGATTCCTCTTCATACAGCATCACAGCATTACTATTTAAGACACCACAATTTTGGCGACGAGGATGGGATCGGTTGCATCTCCCAGGTCATCGTTTCATCATGGGCACTCAGGGACTGACTCCCGCTTCATTGGTCGACTATGAGGTGAGCTTTCTCACTATTTGGGCGCTGGTCAGTTCATGTGTGGCTCTGTGTGTGCGTTGAGGGATTGCACCGTGTCGAATCTGTGTGTGTTTTGTGTAGTGATTGCTGTGTGATGGGGTTCCGTTTTAAAAATATTTGTGTTAAAATCAACGCAGACAGAGGGAAGTGTGAGTTAACATATGAGAAATAAGAAGAAAACAAAGCAAAAGCTTAAGCAAGCTAGAGAAATAGAGAAAAAGGAATATGAGACAAATGAAGCAAAGGCTTAAGGAAGTTAGAGAAACAGAGGAAAAGGAAATTTAAGTGAAGAAATAGAGAAAAGGGAGAAAAAAGTAAGGGATTAAGGAATATTCACATAGACGATGTGAAAAGATTTTAAGGAATAGGCAAATTGGTTTAAAGAAAACAGTTTAACCCTGGCCAGGGCAATTTGGCTTAAACAACATAAAGAAAAAGGAAACAAGAGAAAATAAAAACAAGAAGTAATAAGGAGAAGATAAAAGGCAATAAGAGAAAATAAAAGAATACAGAAAAGAACAGGAACAATAAAGAGAAACCAACAAAAACAAAGAATAAAGGATAACGCCGTTAATCTGACATAAAAAGCCCTTTGAAAAAAGGCGATCATAGGATGGGCCGTAGTCTTGAACTTTTATTAGATGAAAAGTTTGAGCCAGTTCTGAGAACTGAGGTGTAGACTAACAGTTCAATGGTAGGTTTACCACTCGATGCATTGTTGACGAATAATGTTCGAAGTAGACCCCATTGGACGTCTATACCTAGGTAGCAAAATAACAAAAAAAAAAAAAAAGACAAAAAAAAAATAATACGGCGGAAAGCAAACTCTTTTTAGGAATTACATGCATGAATGATGTCGACTTTTGTGTGTATGAGAGAGAGTGTGTGTGAACAGCGGTGTGTGTGTGAACAGTGGTGTTTCTGCTGTGTGTGATAGGCTGTGCATGCGTCATAAGGATCCTATATTAGATATATATGAAATATTCTGTTCATTATGGCTAAAAATATGAGTCTCTTTTTGAAGAGAACATTTCTAAAGTGTTAAAATGTATGAGCCTTCTTTGGGAGGACTTTTGTTTAATAATCTTATGAGTCTTCTTCGAAGGAGAACGTTTTCAAAAACATATAAAAACTTATGAGCCCCTTTGGAGGACGTGAAAATAGATTAGGCTAACCTATAGTAAAAATAAGAAGCTTCAAACTAGTATTTGTGTTTTATGTTTTGTGTTGGTTTGTTTTGTCCTGTGTCATTGTTGTTTTAATGTGGTCTGTTGAAGGGAAAAATGGAGAGACAATAGGTCTGTCTGTTGAGAGAATTTGTAAGAATCATTAAGTTTTCTCTGATTTCTTTGAGATTGTTTAAACTGCTTTATGATAGCATATTGCTATTTGCATTATCTGCTGCTTTGAAACTAGTGAGATTAAGAAATTCTATGTTAAAGTAAGCTGAGTGATTCTTAGTTATTTTTTTGGTTGAGTGTGAGCCTAGGTTCCTTAACTCCAGTGGAGTTCCACTCACTGTGGAATCACACTGCTGACTGATCTGCGCATGCCCAGGAATGCTAGGAATTCAAGTTTTCACAGAAAGTTTAGGCCACTCCTTACTGCACTAAAGGGCAGAGACGGAGCGGCTAAAGGAGAAGGGGGGTTAAATGTAGCTTGGTAAAACATTAAAGTGGCTGTTGCTTGACTATGAAACTATGCGATTAAGATCCATTAAATTTATAAATGAGAGTTATGTTGATAAAAAAAAAGAGAGAGAAAATGTCATAAACACCTAGAGAAATGGCATTAGAATTTGAAATGTCCTTCTAATTAGGAAGCCTTAATTATGCTTGCTTCTGTAGCATGAAAAGAAAAATTGGGAGAAAGATTTGAGGATAAAAGTGGGATAATAAGGCTCAGGCCTGAAATAAAAAGGAAAAAATGAGAGATTAATAGTTGGCATAGGTGATTTGCTGGAACTCAAATCAGTGAATGATCACCCTGGATTAAGAAAAGTCCAGCCTCTATACCTCTATTGAAAGTAAGAGATGAGAGGACTGATTGATGGGCTTCAGGATTGTCACCGCTGCCATTTTAAAATGTTGGACCACTTGTTTTGAGTGGCGAGGCATCTAAAATGATTTTACTTTGAATAAAACAATTCAAAATTTGATAATTCTATAAGGTTTTTGATTTTGCTAAAGTTCTCCACTGTCACCTGTGGTTATGTCATTGCACCAAGGAAATGAGTGACATTTGTGAAGGTGGAAAACAGAATGAATGAATCCAATTCCTGTGAAGAAACAGCGAGTAATTCAATCCTAATAAAACAGACTGAGTTAATTCGTATACTTTGTATATTAAATGGGTAACTATGGTTACAAAAGATGGTCAGGAAAGCTGAGAGAAGATGTTAAGTGTATGCTGTAGAAAGGGAAAAGAAAGTTTTATGGGATAATGGAAAAAGGCATGACTTTAAGAGAAAGTTAAGGGTACAATAAGGTACTAAGGTGGTTAAAGACAGAAAGAGAGTGTTGTGAAAGTGATAGAAAGACAAAGAAAGAGATAAATGTACTTTTGAATTAGGATACTGGAGTTCATACTAATATTGTTGTTACAGAGACAACTGTAGCATTGGGGTTATAATCTACAGGAGGGTAAACATTTAGATGAAAATAGTAAAAACTGCTATACCACAAGCACCAACAACTTAGGGAAAAGAGATAAATTATGTACTTTTCAGGAATGACTAATGGCAATTTCCAAGACAAATTGCTTTTGGATATTATTGTAATCTGACATATCATAAGAAATGAATTAGGATTTGTGTAGAACAAACATATGTTTATAAATATGAAGTTTTATTGTTGTTAGACTGTTCAACAAATATATAGGTCTACAAGTTTGGTTGAAATGTTTAGCTGTTTAAATGCTTAGTTAGTTGACAGGACTGTTGGGATCATTTCTACTTTCAGAAATGTGAGGATTTTTCTGTGTTGTTACTTTTGATACTTTAAGTACATATTTTATGATACTTTTCTTACTTAGGTAATATTTTTGTAGCAACATTTTGAATCAATGATGTCATAAGTTAGAAGCAAGAAAACTAAAATGAGTATGATTAAAAGTACAAGTAATGCTTCTCGGAGGTGTTGTGTTTTGTGTTTATTCAGTGTGCCTCGATGGATGTCAGAGCAGACCTGTCTCACTCCTCTACAAGCTGATTTGTTTGGTCCCATCCCCCACATACTTGCACCAGAAACTGCATCTGGAGCAAGAGCAGCAGAGAAGGAGGGGCGACAGATTTACAACTGTCTATGGTTAAGTGACTGAATTGGACACCCAGATGGCTCTCAGGGCATGACCAGAGACTGACATTAAAGAAGTAACGTCACACATGCCTACAAAGTACTTTGGTGAAACATTCACAGATGAACTAATAATTGAGAAGCTGAAACAACCATAAAGATGAATCCAAGCTCCAAAAGTAAGAAGAAAATGAAACATCTGGAAACTAAGGGCAGACTGAGGTTTAGCAAGAAAAAGGATGATGAGGATGATGATGATCAGAGTGATTCAGAAGAGTGTTATGAAAGTGAAGATGGAGACAGCAATGAAGATTTGGAGAGCAGAGGAGCTACAGGACTTCATCCTGCAGCGTCTAGCATAGAAGAGATTGAGAGAGACATGGAGCGATGCATGTCATATTTGGAGAAGCTGAAGATACAGAGGGACAAATTGCTGAAAAAAGGGTCCCAAAAAGTGAAAGAACAGGACCGAGAAACTCTCAGAAAACTCAATCAAATGCAACTGGTGGAGAATAAGAGGAAGAAGAAGAAGCAGGTTTTGGTTGTGCTGAATCAATGCCCACCAAATCAACAATTACCGCCACAATTCCAGTCAAGCCAGTTGCCCCAACCACCATTCGTGGTTCCAGTTGTTTTATATCCACAGCCAGTTTTTGGACAGATACAGAACTGGAGAGGAAGAGGACGAGGAAGCTTAGGCAGAGGAAGAGGAAGAAGATTTGATTCATACTCTATGCAATCACCACAAGCGTGTTTTAATTGTGGACAGGATGGACACTTTGCCCGTGAGTGTAATAGACCAGGAAGAAACTCCAGAGGAAGTTACAGAGGACGATACAGGGTCCAGTCAAGGCCATATGGAGGACTGGTGAACCCTTACAGGAGTCTGGAACCAAGATTCTAGAGATGCCCAGAAGATCTGAAAGGGGTGTCAGCTGGTGTCATCAGGACCAGAAAGAGATCCAACAATTGAGCTCAAGGACAAGGACAGTCACAAGTTGGTACAGATCTGCACAGATGAGCGTCTGACCAGAGAAAGAGGGAGGAGTGAGAGAGATCGGATTTGCTCTGACGCATCGACGCATTGACGCATCGACGCATCAACGTACCAACACATAAAAAGGAGGTAATGCACCGACAAACACACAATTTGAAAATACAATTACTCTAAAGAAGTAATTAATAGTAGTAAAGTAATTTTTGCTTTTAAAATAGAGTTACTCCTATGTGAACACACCTATATGAATGGTTAAGACATCTAAATTAAGCAACTTGGTATGAAAATCTTACATTTTGTCAGTACCTGGTGAAATGTATTATGTTAGATTTGTAATGACTTTCCTGTGACAGCTTCTAACAAGACTAATGACAAATATGCTACTTTGGTTGCTGTGTCAGGAAATGTTAAAAGAACATTTCACTGTTTTATTTTTGTGCTCTAATGACATTTAGTTTACAACTTTTGAAGATGTTTCTATTATTTGAGTGTTGCCCAGATAATTTATTGAGAAGTAATCTCATGTATGAATTTGAATTGGATTGATGTAAAGTTGTTACAAACAGCAGATTGAGAGTGCTGCTCTCAGAATTTGGTTAAAAGTAAGCTAGAACAATTGTGCAACTATAAGTATAATAGGGATGCATAGAGAATGCATAAAAACATTAGCAGTGATAATGTGAGAAAAGATAAGACAACTCCCAATCACAGATATAGTCTACTCAAATTAAAAGTTGTTTGCATTGGTTAATTTGTTGTTTATAGTGTACCAGTCATTTGTTCATGACTTCTCTCTAAGATTTGCGAATGGAAATCAGTTATTATAGCCCAATGATGGATCAGCATCTTTTGTTATTGATACAGAGGTTTAGAAATCTGATTTGAATTTCACTATTCTGCATGAGTTGCAGTGGTGTTACTTAAGGCTGTAGAGTTAAAGGGTAAAAACCAAATAATAATAACTTACAAAAACTCCAGAGTGAAGCTCTGTAGTTTATTGAACTTTGATAGTGATTACAATTTGGTGGGAACGATGTACTGACATATTACATTAGCAAGCAGACTTGGTTTGTCTTGTGTCTAATTTAAACAGGAATGTCACATAGATGAGGTTGACAGAGTTGGACATGAGGAGATTTATTACACCCACTATTTGGTAACCAAACAGTGAAGAGAGACTTTGTGTGGTACTTTGTAAAAAGCGAGTAATTACATGCTAAAAAATGATTGGCTCTTAAAATAAATTTGGTCTTTCTCAATCCCCAATGCTACACCAAGACGTGTTAAAAAGGGATGTTTATGATTTGTTTGATTTAATTTGTTGAAGGTGTGATTGATGCATCAGGATAAGAGTTATTTTTTTTAGAAATGATACCTTTGTTGCTGACTATCAATGGTCGGCAAAGAGGGAATTGGAAATTTTGTTTAAACTGAGGGTTTGGTTTATTGTATGCTTTTTCACATTGCTTTGGATTTTGTAGTGGTATTTAGTGTTTTCTTATTAGTCGAAGGGGGGAAATGGAAAGTGATTCATATTATCATATATTATTTTTGATATTATTAATTTCTTATTCTTATTTGATGTTTTTAATTTTCATGTGTTGTTTTGCAAACGATACTGGTCAGTGTTTTCTTTTCTTCCAGAGCATATGGGGTAATGTGCAGAGGGAGATTCAGATACAAATATGGACAATATGAAGGAACTAGGAGACTTCTGAACCAGGATGGTGTGGATCTGTTCAGATTTCACCACATCAACATTGCTGAGAAGCTGCAATGTAGTGGACTACATTCCTGTGTTTGTCTGATATATACATGTTTGCAGAGTAATACATACTTTGTATAATATTCTTGCATTAATCTGTCATGAAGTGAATATGTGGAGATCTCAGATGTTTTTCTTTTTTTGTTGACGCTTAGGGAAATGGGGTCTAGGAAATAGAAGTCCTTTTTTCAGATCCGAAGGGTCGACCTGCCTGAATTTGGACATTGTTTTGATTTTATTTCATTTTCTGAGGTTTTTACATGTATTTGCTTATACCATAATTCTACATAAATTGATAAAGATTTATTTTCTAATTGATCTGGAGTACTAAGGTGGTCGCCTAGGCAGAGGGACCGTGAGAGAATTTTCCTATCTTGATTGATTGATGGCTACTTGAAAAGACAGCTGCCAGATGGGTTTTTCGCTCTCACACTCCAACAATTAAATTTTGTTACACTCTATAAATTTGTTTACACTCCGAAAGTTATATTATAAGGAACATGTTATAATGAGAAATGTTATTCCTACTCTTCTTGTTTTTCGAGACTTTATTAAGTCTCGAAGGGGGGAAATATGTAGTATATGACCATTCTATAACTTTCTATAAACTTTGCTTAAAGGTTTGTTATAAGGGAGTCCTATGAACTTTACTCTACACTTACTGAGAACATCTGGAAACTGTTAACATGAGTAGGGGTTTCCCCCAAGACAGAAGAGACCTTTTTTGGAGTTGTGCCAGATAACAGGCATTGATTGGCTAAGTTCTGTGTCGAACCATGTACTCACACATATCACGCCCTATGTTGATACAATGCATAGGATATATACGTTGCTCACACAAAGGAAAGGCAGAGCGACAGAATTTGAAGATTGGGCTGGTCGTCTCTCCAGATATCCATGGGTCTGTTAAATTGATGCTGAATCTTTGCTTGTAATAAACCTTTTTATAATCAAGATCAGTGTCGGCGGATTCCTCTTCATACAGCATCACAGCATTACTATTTAAGACACCACAGAAATAAGATAGTTTAAGAAAAAGTTCTTGACTACAGAAAGGTTTTTGTCTGCAGGGCTGTACCGGGTTTTTACGAGGTTTGCCGAAAGAAAAACCGAGCTTTGTGGTGACGATCACACCGTACGGGAATAGTATACTAGCTTCTGTTATTATGGGTAATGAAAGCTCAAAGCCGTGCAAGGTACCAGGGCCCATTGAGGGCGAGATGGTTGGAAAATATGGACCGGATTGCATGAGATGTCTGTCATATTGGTCAAAAGAATTTGGATTTCCAGCAGGGGGTTCTCTAAGTACAAATAAGCTAAGAATGTTAAAGCTAGATTTGGGAGGTGAGGAGAAAAAACAAAGGTCGAAGAAAAATATTAAAACAAAGGTTTTAAAACAGATTGAGGATAACAAGGAGTGTTTCAATGTATGGATGAAAGAAGCTGAGATCAGAGAGAGAAAACAATTGCAGAAACATTTAACTCTGTTAAGCTTGACTGAATCCAAGAATAAAGATAGCAAAATAGAGAAAAAGGAAAAGAAAGAAAAAACTGTTACTGATACATTTTCTCCTCTCTATCTGAGTTTAAAAACAGTGGACCCAGATCTCGATGTTCCACCACCATATCAACCCCCGCAGACGGCAAAAAAAGAACGAGGGAAGCACCGGTGCCGAGCGACAGACGGACAAGAAGCAAGACGGGACAAGAACACCGCAGCCAAGGTGCATTTGCCTACGATGAATTCCCCGCGTTCCGGGACCCCGGAGAAGAAGCAACAGAGGGAGATAGTGAAGGCAAAGCTGATGCATTCCCAATGATTCAGGTTGCAACACCCGTGGGAGTGGGTGTGGTGTACAGACCCTGGACTGAAATGGACATTAGAAATGCTACAAGTCATCTCCCCCCCTGCAAAAATTCTGGTGCACACTTCGCCAAACAGCTCAGAGTGTTCATTGAGACTTTTCTGCCAACCTTTAATGAGGTACGACGCCTCTTGATGCAAAATCTGGGGCCTATGGAATATGCAAAGATCAGACATTTTCTTAACCCTGGAGATCAGCAGCAGGATCCAACCATCCAACACCCAACTCTCACCAACAGACAAAACGACGATTACAATGATCTGATGGAGACACTCTTCACTGGCTTGGAAACCACGTTTCCCGATAAGATCGACATGACACGTGTGACAAACACCAAGCAGATGAAAGGAGAGGGGGTGGAAGATTTCAAATACAGAATGGCTGCAATTTTCGACCAGCACAGTGGAATTGCACGCACTGACGCAACCGGAGCGGTTGTTGAACTTTGGGAAGCCCATTTCAAAAACACATTTATGGATGGACTGCTCCCAGAGATCAGAGCTCAAGTAAAGAAAACCTGTATTGGCTGGCAAGATTCAAGTCTGACTGAAATTTACAGACACGCCAGACACGCTGAGGCAGTCTTAAATGACACCAATGAAAAAGCAGAAAGAAAAAGAAAACAAGACAATGACAATGCACAGCTGACTCTCCTGAAAACAGTGACGACACTGTCACGGACGGGGAGAGGAGATTCCAGAAGTGACAGCAAAGACGGATTCCGGGGCAGGAACAGAGGAAGAGGCAGAGGCAGAGGCCGAGACAACCTTCCGGCAGTGGATAAAGACGCATGCTACAAATGCGGAGATAAAGGACATTGGGCCTATGACTGTCCATATGCAAGAAAGAATTCGTCCAAAGGACAGCACGGTGACCCTCATCGGTATGCAGATTGACGGGAGGCGGGGGAGGAACATGGTGGTGGATCTGAAGGACTGGGACCCACGACTGCACCATTTGAGGAGGGTAACATGCACATACACACAAACGTTAAAGCCTGCAATGAAGACTCGCTTTTTTGCACGCCACAAACACCTCCCCCATATGATAGGCAAACCATATTAGACGCAATACAGCAAATTGAAAAGAAACAATTAGTAGAGAGTGTGCCTACTTATTCAATGTATCAGTCTGATGTGTATAAAAAACTGCCTACAACAGTGTTAAAAGTACAAGGACGAGATATAGAATTTCTCGTTGATTCGGGGGCTACAAATTCGGTTTTGAAAAAATCATTGTTTCCAAATCAAAAGCTTTCTGGTAGGCTCGTTCTCTCTAGGAGTGCTAGTGGAATGGTGCTGCCAGAAAAATTCACAGTCCCTATGACTTGTGTACACACAGATCCTGAAGATCCAGAACCAGAGAGGAGAGTAAAATGCGCATTTTTGCTCTCACCTGTGTGTCCTGTGAATTTGTTGGGCAGAGATCTGATGTGTCTTTTAGGAATAGGAGTAATTCCTACTCCCACTGGCCTCAAAATTGTGCGTTTTGATAAAAATCATCCTTTGGATGACATGTTTCTGTTGAAATCAAAAAGTAATTTCTCGTTCACATTTCTTTGGGACATTGATCTTTGTCAGGCCATAAATCTCCTGGCTGAAGTAAAACAGATTGTGTCACCTTCGGTTAAGCTGAAGGAGCCACAAGAAATACATTGTGTTGCTTTTGTCTCGGGGGATCCGGACGAAGAATATGTTGACAAGTTTTTGGAGCAGTTCAGAGATGAGCTTGAGTTATCTTATGCCTACTGGCACACACACACATGTGCAGTGGCTGTTATCTTGACTGATAAACAGAAAAAGTTTTTCAGAATTTCAAACTCTACAGCTCACATTCTTTTCTCTTTGTCTCCCACTGGCCAGGGAACAGACCACAGACACTTTGTGACGAATTGTGAAAAACTGACTGACTGGACTGACACGACTGATAACTGTGTTTCATTTTCTCCCTCAACAGGATGTTATAGGAAACTTTTATCCCGACGTTTGTCTTGTGTTCGCAGTGTTCTCATTTTGAATGAACCTGTGCCTCCGTTTGTGTTGATGGGGAGAGGATACTTGGCGTACAGGTTGTAGAACCTACCCAGGCTCAAAGCTATAGCCTCGCCACATATCCTAATCAGGTTAGCGTGAGCCAAGCCTGACACCTGCATCGTCTGTCCGCACAGCTCTGGGTTGCTAGTCCACAAGGACAGCGCCACGCGTAGGTTCTGCTGCCTGAGGTAGCGGAACTTGATGTCTTCAGAGAGCCGATCCACGTAGACCAGTCGCCCGTCCGCGGTCAACCAGAATGCTTTCATGTCTTGCTGGTCGGCTATCTCGACGGAACACACCTGGCTGCACAACTCGGCGTTTTCCTGTGTCATCAGTGTTCGGTTTACGTGGCGCAATTCTCATTCGGTTAACCGCCCCGTTCTGTGTCCCAAGCGCATGGTGTTGCGCCAGAGCACCCCGGAGTAAAGCCAACAGTATCTAAAGTGAATCTTCAGCGGTAACACAAACTCAATTACTGTACTCTCTCGCTCCTTGTCCGTAAGACACATGGAACCGTCTGTGATGCATTCTCTGGGGCATAATATGACGCTCTCGTCGCCCGCGCAGCTCCAGGTGATCTCTGCCATGTACCGATTCGAACGGCTGATTTACAGGGTGTTTGAATATTTCCAAGTCAAGGGCATGAGGATGGAACCCTTTCAGCTAGAGCTCTTCAGGGGTGTGGTGTTGGGTGTCACTAGGAGCCAGTTTGGCGATTCCCTGTTCAAGTATAAGCACGCAAGCAGGCTCAGAATAAACACATGTGCACCACCTTGAGATTGGGCATGGAGAGCGCCATGGAGGAGCTGCAGCAACTGCCGTCCTTCAGACACACGGAGAAGCCCACAACCATTTGCGGTAACCCAGAGAACAGGACCTACAAATTCGACACGGGTTACAAGGGATGGTCTTTTGCCCACTTTTTGTCTTCCAGTAACGATGTGAGTATGACAGTGTGATTATGACTGTAAGTGTCTTATTTGGGCACATACACGTACACCTCTCTTTCTATGTCTATTACTTTTCTATCCTATATTCTGCACTTCCACTGGGTCTGTCCCCGGTACGAGTAAGGTTCCCCTGACCGGTACGTGAGTCTCATCGTGGCCAAAACCGAACACGGGATGACAGTCCGAGCACTTCTCACCAGTGGTGTGAAACATCCGAGTGCAGGTGACACTTCCGACCGTGACTAAGTGTAGACCCTAAGTGAGAGGACTGCTGACTCTTTCTCTTTACCGGCCCCCTATATATCTTGCTTACTTTTGCACACTAGTGTGCCCTAGTAAGCCATGGCGTCTGCCTCAAAAGCACGCCAGCTAAAGGGAAGCAAAGCCCTGGCCATGGGAGACAACCGTTCGCCAAGGCCTCCTGCTACATGCTACGTGACCCGAGGGAGCGTCGAGAACGAATGGTACGTTTGGAACACCTCGGCCGTAGCTCTTGTCTTGCACGAGGGTGACTCGCTGTGCATCCGCGTGGTTGCCTCTAGCTTTGAAACTACAACCTGTCACCCTGCACGAGTGCTTCAGAACTTCACTATCGGCGGAATGCAGAGCTCGGTCTGTAAACTGGAGCGGGAGATACATTTCCAGGAGCCGATCGGGGACCTGCAACCGGTGGCTACCCAGGCTGCTCTTGAGGACATGTGCGTGTCTAAGGGTGTCAAGTGTGCAAGCTTTTTAGAGCATTACACACAGAACGCCCAGGACGCGGAACTGAAGCTCGGCGCGCAATTGTGCTCACTGTTTATCGACACGGTAGGTGAGATGCTCGCCAGAAAGTACGAGATCATGCACCACTACCCTTTATTTACCGAGCCTTGGGCCTGCACTACTCCGATCGGGGTAACTCGGAACTCCCAGACACGAGAGACATGACGAGCACAGGAGGGCTACTCGACAGGAGTGTCGAGGCTCATCGGTCTCTCCATGGGATCCCCTTGACGGGGGCCGATCACATCGTGTTCTCTCAGTGGAACTACCCCGACAACAAAGAGGACCAGCCTGTGATGGCACACGAATGCCAAGGGCAGACTGGAGGAGAGGAACCCTCGTCGACTCGTCACGATGAGACGCCACACAATGTCGACGATGTGGACGATTCGGAAAGTCAATCCGCACTGGCTGAGCTGAGCACCAGGCAACCGAGATGTCTTGTGCCCCCTTGTCCCAGGGAAGAAATGGTCACCGTGAACACGTTCAACAACCTCGCGGGGACCCTGACCGATGGACCGAGGGCTTTCCCTTACATCTCTAGTGTGCACACGGGCCGCGATCTGAACTTCAACGACTTGGTCAAGTATTGTCTAACGCGCACCCGTGAGCCCTTGCGCGAGCTACCGTCACGTGAAATGTGGGGCTCTGTCAACCCCGTGCTGCTAATGGAAGACCCCGTAGACCCTGCTACGGGTAAGACGGTGCACCGGTACGCCGTAACATCCAGAGGACACCTGAGCACTATTGTTGCGAACCGAGATGCCAGGCGTTCTCTGTGCTACAACGAGGTGTTTCTACCCGGAAGGCCTGTCAGCAGACTGAACCTGGACGTGGACCTCAAGTGTTGTCGGAAGTGCAACGAGAGATATGCTACCCACGCGGAGCGCTCTGTCAAGCGCAAGGTCTCTGAGGCCTTGAGTACGAGTCTGATCTTAGTGATAGTTGAGTCTCTGCTTAGAATTGCAAAAGTGAAAGGGACCGAGTTGGAGAGCGACCCGCGTCTCAGGAAGCTGGCGAGCGCTGTGGGTAAGATAGCCGTTTACCTCAGGGCTTCCTCAGCCAAGTTGAAACTCAGTCTGAGGATGCTCTGGTATCTGCCGGTAGAACTGTGCGCCTGTGAGGGCATAGAAGAGTACAGACCTTTGCTCGACGAGATGGAGAAGGTCTCTCTCAACTACGTGCTGCTGTCCTACCCGGAGGGCGCAGGATTGTGTGGACTCTGCGACCTCGGTGATGCTATGGTAAGAGGAGGTGGAACTCCTCGGGGTCCAGGTATCTGAGACTCGACTCGAATTCTGCGAAAAACAGGCGCTCGTCTATCGACAAGGCCCCGTACTCGTTTAGGAAGTGCGTGCGGCTCCCCAACTGCTATAAGGAGGACTCTCATACCAGTGTGATCAACATCCACATATGGAAACAAGAAGCAACATTAGAGGTACGGGACTCATGGACTACTGACCAATCAGAGCAGACTGGGCTTTTTCAGGAGGGAGGGGCTTAAAGAGACAGGCACTCCTACAGAGCATGTCAGACAGAGGGGGAATACAGGAGCAGCATTGGCATTATGAGAAAAATAAAGTGTTTTTTGATCATTAAAGCATGCAAACATGTTCTAGTGAACCACAAAATACAAGAATGAACTGAAAATGCTATACAATAGGTCCACTTTAAAAACATCTTGAAACGAGTAGATTTTTTTGGAAATAGGTTAAACTTGCAGAAAAATTACAAAATAACAAAACATATTTAAAAAGATGGAGATTTTTTTTGGTGTAGACAGAAATATTTAACTATAAATCGAGGAATCTCTGTGCGTTTTAGCAGTGTAGACAGAAATATGACATTAATGCCTCTTTAAGTTCCAACCAGGAACCAGAAAGACTTAAAGAAGGGAGGAGAGTAGAGGGGGGGAGGGGGTGGGTGTTTGGAGGAGGGACTCCATCATTTAGAGAAGTGAACAGTTCCTGGTTTACCAGTGAAGAAGAAAGAGAGGCAGCGTTAAACCATCAGATCCTCCAACATGAACGTCTGTCAGTCTCTGATCTGCTTCTTCTTCCTCAGTGAGTAAACTCAGCTTCTGGTTCTATCATTCTGTCACTTTTTACTGCATTCTGTTTCTTTATCTTCTTTCTTTATCTACAGTCGCTCACTTCATCTTTGCAGCAGAAGGGAAACAGTTTCTCATGAGTGGACTCTGTCACAACACATCTTTTGTTAACCCAAAACCATGTTGGTTTCTATGGTTAAACAGGATGTGATGAGTGGTGACAGTCATACTTAGACCTTTTACTCTGAATAACAGTAGAAATACAGAGTGAAAAAAAATAGTATTACCATCAAAATGTACTTAAGGTACCAGAAGTTTGTAATTTTATTTTGATTAGGACAATGCACATTAATCAACATTTCTGTAAGTGCACCAGTGTAATGTTTAACTGTAGTCCTAGTATGCATGTCTTTATGGTGGGAAGAAACTGGAGAACCCAGACAAAACCCATGCAAACACAGGGAAAATATGCAAACTCCACACACACGGAACAACCTGGATTCGAACCAAGAACCTTCTTGCTGTGAGGAAGAACTGCTAACCTCTGAGCCACCGTGTTTCCTGTGAAAGTTCTCACTATGCAGAATGGCCAATTTCATAATAATGCAGATTATAATATTATAATTGATGCATTTATGTGTTCATCACGTTAATATTGCAGCTGGGAAAAGGTGGAGCTCAATTTAAATACTTTACATACTGCTGGGTATTAGTTCCCTTTTTATTTTTTATTAATCTAATTCACGTTTGACCTGTGCCTGTTGTTCTGCTGTACTTGCTTTCTAAGCAACCCAATGCCCTGCAGTTATTAATGTTGTATTATGACAGTAACAGAGGAAATAGTTCTGCTGTTTCACCATGACTACAGTTTGTTGTAGCTTCACATCACAGGAAACTACAGATCTAAACATAGAGGTTCACAGAGAGAAAGGAAGGGAGGAAAGAGGAAGGAAGGTGATCAACTCACCAGTAAAGGCTCTGACTTTATGTTTTCTTTTAATAATGAGATGAGATGACACTCATTGATTTTCTGTGAGGCTCAACAAACTTGTAACCCGTGCTGCCTCTAGAACTGACCTCCCATTCTGTCTAAACACAGTAATGTTTCCATGTTTCATTATTGTTGACTGAATCTCTTCATTGCTTTTTGAGTTGTTTTTATTCTCTGGGGAACATAAAATCAGATTCAGACTGTGAGATTATTTTAATGCTTGAAATCTGAAAGAATCCAGATCTCTGTTGTTTTAAACTGTTACCCCTCAGTCACAGACTGGTTGAACTGGGCAGCGCCCAGTATGACTGTGGGGATCTATGTATGATTTATGGAAATGTGAAACAAATCAGACTGCAACATCTTACAGGAAGTACAGATAGTAACTATTGATTGTTATTCTTTTCAACAGCACTGCAGGATGGAAACATTGGTCTCATCAATGCAGAAATCATCAAGAGTACAGGAACTGAAGGAGGAAACATCACAGTTAGATGCTCCTTCACTTTCTCTGGAAAGAGGAGGATCTTCTGTAAGGATGAATGTAAAGAAGGAGAAATTCTCATTGAGACAGAAGAGGACACAGCTCAGAGAGGCAGATACAGCATCAGATATGATGGAGGAATTTTTCCATTGTTTGAGACAGTTCTGTATGTGAGCATCAGAAACCTAACTCATTCTGACTCAGGACGGTACAGATGTGGTTTGGACAGATCTTTCTTCCCATCATCATACCAGGAGATTGAGATCCGAGTTACAGATGGTGAGTTTCTACTGAGAGTCATGTTATTAACTGTTCACTGACAGCTGCTGATGTTTCTAATAACTCAACATGTTTAGTCTAACAGTTGTATTAAGAGCTGCATATTTTCATCATTGAGAACTCTGATAAATGCTCCTTTAACAGTTGATGTGTAAAATATGTGATAAACTCAGACGGTCCCACACTGCAGCTGATTGGAATCTTGTTGCACCAAACCCATTGATGACCTTCTGCATTTAGCTGTGTGATTAAAACACATGGATGTTAGCACAGAGTTCTCTGCAGGGAGCATCTGATCATCACCACTTCTTTGGATCTCTACAATCACTATCTGACTGTTTCATTGTGTTTTTAATGTTTCACAGCTCCAACCTCTCCTCTCAGACCTTCTTCACCATCAGTCCCAACAGCCTCCACACTGATGACATCACAGAGTTTAAGCTCCACACCTTCATCAGCCTCCACACTG
Organism: Sander lucioperca; assembly: GCF_008315115.2. Classification (NCBI taxonomy): domain Eukaryota; kingdom Metazoa; phylum Chordata; class Actinopteri; order Perciformes; family Percidae; genus Sander; species Sander lucioperca. Next base: position 35,656,237 of record NC_050184.1, read on the forward strand.
ATGACATCACAGAGTTTAAGCTCCACACCTTCATCAGCCTCCCCTGAAGCCAGTAAGCAGCCTCGACAGAAACACACAAGTACTCTGCTGTATGTGGGTCTGACTCTGGTCGTCTTCTTCATCATGTTATCAGTAGCTTTGCTGATTTTCTGCAGGATGAGAGCCAGGAAACCCAAAGGTGAGACTACAGGAAACACACACACACACACACACACACACACACACACACACACACACACACACACACACACACACACACACACACACACACACACACATTGGGCATTGTGGATGTTCATATTGCGCACTGCGGCCTGGGCGACAGAAGGGTCTTTTGTAACAACGTAGACGGGGTCTCCTAGACTGCACTGCAATGATTGGCTACAGTCCCTCGAAGTGCTTATACTCCGGTTCAGGAGATGTTTCCAAAGATTAGACTAATCTACAACAACAGAGTGAGACAGAAGAGAGGAGGTCCATTCTTGGAGACGCTTTAACCGCAATCAGTATGAATGACCAGAGGTCCCTGGGGACAGTCCACACCGTCCAGACCACAGAAAGCATGAAACACATTTAAATCTCTTTAATACCAAGGGGAGGGCCAACAGTCTCAAAGGGAGGGACTCACATGCACTAACATCTGTCATCTCTTTATTCTAATTCTCCGAATTGCATGTCTTTCAGAACCTCCTCTGGAAACTGAGTACTCTAATGTCACAAAGGTGAGTTTGGGTTCATCTGGACATCTCAGCATCATTAGTGTTTGAGAAACCAGCTGATATTAATACAAAGCCCTGTTCTCTTCCTGCAGGCCAACAGAGTGTATGAGGAGATCAGAGAGGACAGACAGAGCACATCTCCTCCTGTAGAAGTGTCTACAGTTTACACTTACGCCAAATACACCAAACCAGATGGAGTGGAAACCACAGAGGAGTACAGCTTAGTCACTGCACCCACTTCTCAGAAGAAAGTAAGTCAAAAGTCTGGTAGGGTTTTAGGTTTTAGTAAACACCTTCAGGCTGCAGGTGATAGGTACTAGTTTTTATTTACACAGCTGTTTCTCTATCCCTAGCACCTACCTATCTTTGGTGATCATAAGTCATGTAATAATGTTCATTTGCCTTTTCATGTTTGGATGCAGGCTTTGAGACGTGGCCTGAGACAAATGAAAGTGTTATTGTACAGCAAAGGACTTTGTTTTTTTGTAGTGTCAGAATAGAGAGAAGATTGTGGACGGTTTTAAATGAACTTAATGTTTTCAAAATTAAAAGGAAATCCAGTTATTTACTCAGAGAATGTTACGATAAATCAATATAGTTGGAGGACTTCCATCTGTCTATTTTGTTCATCGAGAGAGAAAAGCAACCTATTGAGGAACAGGAACCAGGCCAGTTTGTGATTATACTGTACTGTATCTAAAGCCATTGAGGAAGAGGAAGTGTGAACAGAGAGAGGGAGGAAAAGGTGTGGCACTGATACAGATATTTATGGTAAACAATAGATTCAGAGATAAAACCCTGTGAACAGTTTACATGAAGCAGCTCACGCTGAAATGATGCTCTTGTGAAGAAACAGGCGAGTAAAGTCAGGAGATAAAGTTTGAGCTTTGTGTTTTCTTGCAGACTGAAGACGACCGGAGTGACCTCACCTACTCTGAGCTGGATGTTCCCAACGGTACAGCTGCCTCGCTGCACAGCGCCCCCTGTGGTGACGCAGATAACGTGGTCTACTCTGTTCCTCGGGTAGAAGCCAGCTCGGCCGGCAGCCACGCCCAAGACGCTTCACCTCCTCTGTACTCTACTGTTACTTTACATCAGCTGTAGCTTCAACACTGTCAGCGCCACATTTACTCTCTCAGGAGCCAACAGGGGACACAAAGTGATTTGAATGAGTCACATTCACTCAAAGAAATCTGAAAACTATGTCAGTTACAGCTCACATTATGTGAAGATGAAATGTTTTTTATTAGCTCTATGTGTTTATTGTTTTTGCACAAATGTATCTGTTCTTATAGCAGTTATATATTATATTATTATATATTGTATTTATTCTGTATTTTTCAAACTATAGTGGATGTGTTTAGGTGCTGAATCCAGTCATCATGAGAACAATGGCCTGTACAGTTATAAGTTCCTGATCTTCTGATACCAAATAGTCAATGGTAATTTACTTATTTATAAACTTTGTATGATTTGAATATTGGTAGTTTTCTGGCAGTAACCATTATTGTTGCGTCAGCACGACTCATTAAAATAATAATAATCTTTGCAATTCAAAAGGTTGAACTAAATCACATTATACAATAATTAAGATAATCTAATCTCTTGGCTCTAGCAGACAAGAAGCAGCTAGCCACCTGTAAGGTCACCCACCTGTCACTCAACGCAGCCACACCCTAATTATGCAGAACTTTGAAGCTGTGATAGGCAGTAATTTTTGGGCATTATTGGGCAAACATTCCATATATCCATTCCAATATTCCAATCATCTTTCAGCATATTGTAATTCAAGTGCTCTGACAGAAAACTAGACTTCTGCACCTCCTCTAGAAAATCTAGCCTGTGACGGGAGACTTTGGCCAATCACAGGTCATTTCAGAGAGAGAGAGAGAGAGAGAGTTCCCATTGGCTGTTCTGTTGCATGCATTGCCCAGGTGACAGAGAGGGGAGACAGAGAGCTGCAGGAAGAGGTCTCACTCTACTTCAAATTCTGGCATTTTTTCTTTTCTTTCTACCCCCTGCAGCTTTAAGCTCTCATATAATTTAAAGAGTTATGAAAGAAGGATTACACTGTACCAATTGTTACTGCATACTTTCTATAGACACAAAACTGTAACAACTTTTTAAATAATAATAAATCATATTCTTCATGTTGCATAAAGTATCAGTTTTCTACAGAAAAATGAAAATAAAAAAATGAAAAAAATCAGCCGCCATTTAGGTTTTTTCTATTAAAACACAATGCCTAAACGGATTTCTGAAAAAAAGTTGATCATTTGAAGCTGGTTAAACTGGTAGATAAAAATAAAGAATAAACATAAAAGACTCAATATAAGACTCAAAAATGTGTTAACAAGATATATATATATATATAGTCATACAATGATTGAAAAAAATATGACTTCCCAGTTAAAGATACAAGCAAGTCTAGTTTTAATGTAAAATCAGACATAAACTCGCAGATTAAAGAAAACACTTAATAAAGAATAAAGAACGGAGGAGAGTAGAGGAGGGTGTGATGTGTTTGGAGGAGGAACTCCATCATTTAGAGAAGTGAACAGTTCCTGGTTTACCAGTGAAGAAGAAAGAGAGGCAGCGTTAAACCATCAGATCCTCCAACATGAACGTCTGTCAGTCTCTGATCTGCTTCTTCTTCCTCAGTGAGTAAACTCAGCTTCTACTGTCTCTTAATTATGTCATTTTTATTTATTATTTTTTTATCTACAGTGGGTTAGTTCAACTTTGCAGCAGAAGGGAAACAGTTTGTTATTGGTGGACTGTGTTTCATCACCTCTTGTCTCAGTCTAACAACATGTTGGTTTGTGGTCAAACAGGATGTTCAGAGTTGGTATGAGTCTCTTTAAAATGTAGTTCTTTAAAAGTTATCTACTCAAATTAGCCTGACAATCTGCAGTCAACTCTTAATCTCCTGCACATGTAGTTTTAGAGTAGATTTATATTGTTTAGACTGTTTAGTAGTTGTTGGGTACTCGTAGGGGTACAGATTCAATTATTGGCATATTATCAAAGATGTTTATCAATATCAATAAAGTTATGAATATGGTTATTAATAACTTTATCAAATCAACAAACAATCAAAACGGGGCACCACCCTGAAACTTCAGGGGTCAATATTGAACTGTGGAATAGTCTCATTTGTCAGTGGAAGGGTGAAATCCGAGCACTGACCTGTGTTTAACCAGCAATTAATACAATAAGTATACAAATAATCACAAACAACTGCTAATTAAAGTATAGTAGAATTTATTAACTTCAAAATTATCAATGGCCAATCAATAATCCTTTAATCAATTAAAACCAATATACATTTCTTTTAAGTACAACAAAACAAAGCAAAAACAAAACAGCATGTGGAGAGATCCTCTCTGTGTGTGTGTGTGTGTGTGTGTGTGTGTGTGTGTGGGTGTGAAAGATTAGGGGGGGTTGACCAGGTGTAGTCTAGCCAAAGACTACAAAAATGGCTACTCCTCTGAGCTGTACAAAACTGTATAACCCCAAGAGGGCGATATTGCTAGGCTAGGCCCAAGATTAGCCGTTAGCTCATTCAGGCTAAGCTATGTGCTACCAACAATAGGCTAGCTGCAAAGCTAACGTGTCTGCACACGTGTGGTTGACAAGAGAGAGACACCGGAGCGCAGAACTGTGGAGCGGTGCACGCTCTGCAGTTTATGTGACTCGCTGTTTGGCCAGCTGTTCACCTTAGCGCGTGTGTGTAACTAGCTATGTGTTCATATATGTGTGTGTGAGAGAAAGGTTAGAGAATTAGGAAAGAAAGATATATATATATATATACTTGGATCTAACAGTACCTAAAACTCCTCAGCAGTGGGAGAAGCAGAAAGTAGCATTTACAGCCTGAACAAGCTAGCTACATATTCAACACAACATATCAACAATGCACCGTGATCAGAGTACATTCACAGAATAGATTTGACTCAGCGGTCACAATCCTAGATTAATACATTACATGCACAGCAGTAGCGCTGTATTAATCAGATCACATTAATGGTAACACAAAGTAGCAGCAATAGCAAATTACTCATTAATAAAACACACTATTTATCTCTGCCCAGACGTAAGCCTTCTTACTGTGTGTTCAGTCCGTTTGTCCGTAGGTTTCCACAAAAGAAACGGGGGTCCGTGTCTGCTCGTCAGCAGATCAGAGGAAGCTTTCCTTCCAAAAAGAGCAGAAGGAAGGGAGCTAGAGTCGACTTGAGAAGAAAAACGTTGTTTCCTTCTCCTGCAGAAATGAAAACACTGGCGAGTGGTTTCAGAGGATAGACGGTGCTCCCAGCACCGAAATTAAATCCACTTTGTTTCAAAAATGGAAGTTTTAGCACAAACTTGTCGTGCTGACCTGTCGTCAACTGGAGTTGAGGTGGAAAGCATTTGTTTCTGTGTGTCATGCTGTAGTGACCAAAGTCACAAGGCAAAAGACCAGAAGTGGGGGGTGACATGGAGTTTTATAGTTCAGGCCACCAGACCTGGCTCCATGCTGGTTTTATGGTACCTCTGAACCAATGGTAGAGTCAAAGTGAAGCTGAAGGTGTCAAACCTTGCAGGCCCCTCCCTGACGCCATTTTACTCTTCTTAGCTCCTTTCCTTCATTTAGGAGTTTGGAGCAAGGGATGTGGACTTTACCGTAGGCCGAGATCCTTTGTCTGAAAGACCACATGGTCTCTGGGTCTTTTGTCTTTGAGTCACATGTTGACTGAAAACCCTTTGCTTGAAAAAGATTATGTTTAACCTCCTCGACGGTCCCAACAGTAGTTATATAATAGTGTTCACCTTTTTAGAGCGGTAGAGAGAAAATAATGATTTTAAATGATTTTATTTGAACCAGCTCCAAAAGAAGAAGTGCAACAATAAACATGCACACCAAAACCTCACACACACACACACACACACACACACACACACACACACACACACACACACATGTAATATATATATATATATACAGACGTGCTCAAATTTGTTGGTACCCTTACAGCTCATTGAAATAATGCTTCATTCCTCCTGAAAAGTGATGAAATTGAAAGCTATTTTATCATGTATACTTGCATGCCTTTGGTATGTCATAGAATAAAGCAAAGAAGCTGTGAAAAGAGATGAATTATTGCTTATTCTACAAAGATATTCTAAAATGGCCTGGACACATTTGTTGGTACCCCTTAGAAAAGATAATAAATAACTGGATCATAGTGATATTTCAAACTAATTAGTTTCTTTAATTAGTATCACACATGTCTCCAATCTTGTAATCAGTCATTCAGCCTATTTAAATGGAGAAAAGTAGTCACTGTGCTGTTTGGTATCATTGTGTGCACCACACTGAACATGGACCAGAGAAAGCAAAGGAGAGAGTTGTCTGAGGAGATCAGAAAGAAAATAATAGACAAGCATGGTAAAGGTAAAGGCTACAAGACCATCTCCAAGCAGCTTGATGTTCCTGTGACAACAGTTGCAAATATTATTAAGAAGTTTAAGGTCCATGGATCTGTAGCCACCCTCCCTGGGCGCGGCCGCAAGAGGAAAATCGACCCCAGATTGAACAGAAGGATAGTGCAAATGGTAGAAAAAGAACCAAGGATAACTGCCAAAGAGATGCAAGCTGAACTCCAAAGTGAAGGTACGTCAGTTTCTGATCGCACCATCCGTCGCTTTTTGAGTGAAAGTGGGCTCCATGGAAGAAGACCCAGGAGGACTCCACTTTTGAAAGAAAAACATAAAAAAGCCAGACTGGAATTTGCTAAAATGCATATTGACAAGCCACAATCCTTCTGGGAGAATGTCCTTTGGACAGATGAGTCAAAACTGGAGCTTTTTGGCAAGTCACATCAGCTCTATGTTCACAGACGAAAAAATGAAGCTTTCAAAGAAAAGAACACCATACCTACAGTGAAACATGGAGGAGGCTCGGTTATGATTTGGGGCTGCTTTGCTGCGCCTGGCACAGGGTGCCTTGAATCGGTGCAGGGCACAATGAAATCTCAAGACTATCAAGGCATTCTGGAGCGAAACGTACTGCCCAGTGTCAGAAAGCTCGGTCTCAGTCGCAGGTCATGGGTCCTCCAACAGGATAATGACCCAAAAGACACAGCTAAAAGCACCCAAGAATGGATAAGAACAAAACATTGGACTATTCTGAAGTGGCCTTCTATGAGTCCTGATCTGAATCCTATCGAACATCTATGGAAAGAGCTGAAACTTGCAGTCTGGAGAAGGCACCCATCAAACCTGAGACAGCTGGAGCAGTTTGCTCAGGAAGAGTGGGCCAAACTACCTGTTAACAGGTGCAGAAGTCTCATTGAGAGCTACAGAAAACGTTTGATTGCAGTGATTGCCTCTAAAGGTTGTGCAACACAATATTAGGTTAGCAGTCCCATCATTTTTGTCCATGCCATTTTCATTTGTTTTGTTATTTACAATATTATGTTGAATAAAAAATCAAAAGCAAAGTCTGATTTCTATTAAATATGTAATAAACAATGGTGGATGCCAATTACTTTTGTCAGTTTCAAGTTATTTCAGAGAAAATTGAGCATTCTTCATTTTTTGTTGAGGGGTACCAACAAATTTGAGCACGTCTGTATATATACATATATTGAGGTGCTCAAGTCCATCAGCACCTCAATATATTTTAGCCAGAATAAATGACATGTAATCATGGGGTGAGTAAAAGATAAGACACCCTCCTCTGTTCTCCTAAATAATATAGACTACACTCCCCAAGCAGAAATGAACATATACCCCTCCTCGTTTCCTGACCCCTCTCCCCCATGATTATTATGGGACAGTCTGATTTTATATATTGGTGTGTTGAAGAATGTTTTCCACTCTAGTGTAGTCTGGTTGGAGACATATTTAAACCTCTGCCTACAACTCCAGTTTGTTCAGTAATTCCAATATGTCTGGTGGAGATGTGAACATTGACGGTTCTCACCCCGGTTTAGTTAAGTTTCAGTGTTTCACAGAGGAAAATAAAATGACAACAGATAAAACAAAAAGGTGTGTTTGTTTGAACTCTGTAGCTCCATCTGCCCCGAGTGGAGCTGCTATCTGACTACAGCTGCAGATAGTTGAGAAGAAAATCAATCTTTTGAAAACAATCAGACAAGTTATGATCAATCAAAATCAATCGGCATAAAGAATTTCTTTTCATTAACATAACTCTCACTCAATAATGTTTATGCTTATCATCATATGTATTATTCGTACCGGTTTGATAGTTTGTGTTGATTTGCTACAAACAAACAAACAAACAAACAAACAAACTTTCTGTCCTTCTGACTGTGTCTGATGTGTTTTGAGGCAGATTCATAAAGCCCAGGATAAACTCAAACTTTAACTTTGTATGTAATCGTGCTGCCTCTAAAACTGACCTCCCATTCTGTCTGAACACAGTAATGTTTCCATGTGTTGTTGATTGAATCACTTCATTGCTTTTTGAGTTGTTTTTATTCTCTGGGGAACATTAAATCAGAGTCAGACTGTGAGATTATTTTAATGCTTGAAATCTGAAAGAATCCAGATCTCTGTTGTTTTAAACTGTTACCCCTCAGTCACAGACTGGTTGAACTGGGCAGCTCCCAGTATGACTGTGGGGATCTATGTATGATTTATGGAAATGTGAAACAAATCAGACTGCAACATCTTACAGGAAGTACAGCTAGTAACTATTGATTGTTATTCTTTTCAACAGCACTGCAGGATGGAAACATTGGTCTCATCAATGCAGAAATCATCGAGGGTACAGGAACTGAAGGAGGAAACATCACAGTTAGATGCTCCTTCACTTTATCTGGAAAAAGGAGGATCTTCTGTAAGGATGAATGTAAAGATGGAGACATTCTCATTGAGACAGAAGAGGACACAGCCCAGAGAGGCAGATACAGCATCAGATATATAGAAGGAAGTTTTCTTCTATCTGGTACAGTTCTGTATGTGAGCATCACAAACCTGACTCATTCTGACTCAGGACGGTACAGATGTGGTTTGGTCAGATCTTTCCCATTCTCACCATCATACCAGGAGTTTGAGATCCGAGTTACAGATGGTGAGTTTCTACTGAGAGTCATGTTATTAACTGTTCACTGACAGCTGCTGGTGTTTCTAATAACTCAACATGTTTAGTCTAACAGTTGTATTAAGAGCTGCATATTTTCATCATTGAGAACTCTGATAAATGCTCCTTTAACAGTTGATGTGTAAAATATGTGATAAACTCAGACAGTCCCACACTGCAGCTGATTGGAATCTTGTTGCACCAAACCCATTGATGACCTTCTGCATTTAGCTGTGTGATTAAAACACATGGATGTTAGCACAGAGTTCTCTGCAGGGAGCATCTGATCATCACCACTTCTTTGGATCTCTACAATCACTATCTGACTGTTTCATTGTGTTTTTAATGTTTCACAGCTCCAACCTCTCCTCTCAGACCTTCTTCACCATCAGTCCCATCGGCCTCCACACTGATGACATCACAGAGTTTAAGCTCCACACCTTCATCAGCCTCCCCTGAAGCCAGCAAGCAGCCTCGACAGAAACACACAACACCAGCTGCACCTGAAGCTCCAGGTACATTTAGTTTATGTAGCCTAATAATACTTGTTGCACCCGCCATGGTGTCCACAGCTCTTTTTTATTTATTGTCTGAGTTTTGTCTCTTTTCTTAATTCTAATAAAGCTACCCTGTGGAAGATGGTTGTGTATTTAGAGTTGATAATCAGTTGTATGTGCAGGCTGCAAAGTGCATCTATAAAAAAAGAATTTATTGTTGGTTTGGACATCAGGGCTCCTGTTGCTGATGTTGTTCTGTGAGTGTGTATGTCGGAGCCAGAAGATGTTCTTTAATTAACAGTAGTAACGTATACCATCATATTCCAGAGAAGTGTAAAAAAACTTCTTCTGCTGAAACAACCACAGGGCTGGTGCTGTATGTGCGTCTCCCTCTGGTCGTCTTGGTCATCGTATTATCAGTGGCTGCTCTGATTTTCTACAGGAAGAGGGCCAGGAAACCCAACGGTGAGACTACAGGAAACACACACACATAACAGAAGCACCTGAACATCTAAAACTCAGAGAAACTCCAATACAACACACTTTACAACGTATGTTTGAGCTGTGACTAATCCTCTGAACTGCATGTTTTTCAGAACCTCATCTGGAAACTGAGTACTCTAATGTCACAGAGATGAGTTTGGGTTCATCTGGACATCTCAGCATCATTAGTGTCAGTAGCAACCAGCTGATATTAATACAAGAGCCCTGTTCTCTTCTTGCAGGCCAACCGAGTGAATGAGGAGATCAGAGAGGACAGTCAGAGCACATCTCCTCCTGTAGAAGTGTCTACAGTTTACATTTTCCACTGAAGCCAGTTCTCAGAAGAAAGTAAGTTAAAACTGTGGTAGGATTTTAGCTTTGTGTTCATGAAACTGTATCTTCAGACTTTAACTTGACTGGGTAACAACTTCATTGTACAGCAGAGGAAACGTTTTTGCAGTGGCAGAATACAGAGAAGGGTGTAGTCACGTTCTTTAAATGTGGTTTTAAACTAACTATGTTTCTGAGAAGCGTGCTGCCTTCTTAAGAAACAGGAACCAGGTCAGTTTGAGATAACTTCTCGTGCCTCAAACTTCTGTTGTTTTTAGGAGGAAGTCATCACACTGAACGTGTGAACAGAGACAAATATAGATATTCAGTTCAATAAAAAAATAAATAGACTTTGGAGATAAAACCCTGTGAACGGTTTACATGAAGCAGCACATGCTGAAATGATGCTGATGTGACGAAAAAGGTGAGTCAACATTAAAAAAATCGTAAGAACTGAACTTTTCTTTGTTTCCTTGCACACTGAAGAGGACTCGAGGAAACTAACTACTATGAGGTGGATTTTTTTTGCTCCTCTTAAGTGTAAAGAGTGTTCGAGGTTTAAAGTGAAGGAAAATAACTGAATGAATCAGAACAAAACCAGTAATCTATATATATATATATATATATATATATATATATATATATATATATATATATATATATATAAATAAAATACTTTTTATAAATATTTTTCATCCATTCATCTCCAAGCAGCTGTTGGCAGTGTAGTACGATGTCAGAAACAATACAACTTTATTATCAGTCTACACTGAAATTCACTTTGCGTTCCCAAGCAGCTGCTCTGGAAAAAAAAAAGGAAAGGCACACACAAAGTTAAACAATTACACATATAGCACAAAAGATGAAAACATATCAACAGCCATGACAAAGAGACACGTTCCATGATATCCTTGGATCCAGATCTGAATTGGCAGAAGGCTGATTTTGGTTTAGCAACAGTACAGGTCACTGCAAATAGGCTGATAGACTTCACATTACAAAATATATTGTCTGGCATTGCTGCAGAGGATCAGATAGTCTAGCTAGCTGTCTGGATTTACCCTGCAGAGATCTGAGGAGCAGTTAACCATAGTCCTCACAAATCCACCGGAGTTTAACCCTCTGAAACCCAAGCCATTTTTGAGTGTTTTTTTGCTCTTGTCACATTATTACTCACTGTGAGATCATTTTTCACTCTATCTGCAAGTCTCATATTAACAAGCACAACCATGGCCAGAAGTAGGAATCTCTCCTAAATGTCTTATGAGCAGCATAACACAGTTATAATGGCATAAACGTTAATTTATAAAAAAAAAAAAAAGAAAAAGAAAAAGAAAAAAAAACATATTTCCATATTTTCCCATTTCCCAGAGGGAACACATATATATACAATACAGGAAGAAAATTATTTTAGCTGTAAATTATTCACACAAAGAATTAGTTACTTTTTTTAACAAAGGTAACACCAGTGGTGGAATGTAACAACTTTAGTTACTAGTTTTGCATTGAGTACTTTTACTTTTAATACTTAAAATACATTTTCCTGATGATACTTATATACTTTTAATGAAGTCACATTTTCAATGCAGGACTTGTACTGTAACAGAGTGTAGTATAGTACTTTTACTTAAGTAAAGGATCTGAATACTTCTTCTACCACTGTTCACCACTAGGCTGCGCTGTGTTTTGGTGCTGGAATCAGTCAGTTTGGATGAATTTTCATCACGTGGCTGTACATGGCTGTGCAGCTGCCTACGCGTAGCTGAAAAGCTGTAGAATTTTATGCATTTTACAGCTCAACACCTCAACGAGGCGCATTCAGATGACCTTCGGAAGTTTGAGAATCCGACGAACAATTCGTTTTTTTCAGTTTCTTTCTAGGGTAGTGGTTTTTCTTTGGCAATCTTACGGTGGCCGACAGGGGCAAACGCACTGCAACTTAATGAAACACACACAAATAGACAAAACACAAGCAAATTAAGAAAACATCTTCATTAATTTGACAACACATTAATTATTCCACTCATTTTTTAAACAATGCAATTACCCGTTTCAGCCACCAGGGGAGCAGTGCTCCCTCTGCCCCCCAGCAAACTCATGGGTCAGACCCACCTGGTAGCGAAGGAGGGCAGAGACTACAGCTACATAAAAAAATATGCACCAAACAAGCCTCTTTGAAATGTTGCTTTTTTCATGAATACAAAAGTTGGGTGACCCCCCCTCCTAGACTAAAAAATGTTGGGTGACTCTCCCCTCAACAAAGAATAAAAAGACATGACCCTCCCCTATTTTCCTCCGGTGGTCCATTCCATAAATACCGAACGGTCCCTAAGTGTAAAGAGTGTTCGAGGTTTAAAGTGAAGGAAAATATATATATATATATTTATTTATTTTTATGCATATATATATATATATATATATATATATATATATATATATATATATATATATTTTTTTTTTTTTTTTTTTTTTTTTTTTTTTTTTAATTAAGAAAATGAACTCATGCATGAATTGGCAGTTTAAACAGTATAGGGTCTTCATCTTTTACAAAATACTTTTTATAAATATTTTCATCCACTCATCTCCAAGCAGCTGTTGGCAGTGTAGTACTATGTCAGAAAGAATACAACTTTATTATCAGTCTAAAATCAGCACAAAAGATGAAGACATATCAACAACCATGACAAAGAAACACGTTCCATGATATCCTCGGATCCAGATGTAAATTGGCAGCAGGCTGATTGGACTAAACTGAACTTAAAATGTATAGTATATCATCAAAAATGTCAGAAACATTTCATAATATAGTATGTCATCAAATATAATAGTTTTGTATGTTAAAGAATGCCATAGCATGTCATAAACAATCATATGTCATAGATATATGATAGATTACACAGCTTTGTTGAATACTTGATTCTGATTGGTCAATTGCAGCGTTCTGAATAACAGACTGTTGCCATAGTTGCAGTTCTGATAAACATTTTTAATATAATTATTATTAAATTCATATTTTGTATCACATTATTGATTTCTTTGGTAAGAAACCGAGATAATGTAGAGCGAGCAGGTCATTTTTGCGAATTAAAACAAAATTAAATGAAAAATCAATTTGCAATATTAATGACCCACTCGCTCTACAGTATCCCTTACGTAGTATGTCATAAAAAGTGTTTAGTTTAGTTTAGTTTAGTTTATTATTTCAGGACAATGCACATTTGATGAACATATACAGAAGTACACGTAAAAAGTGCCAGATTATAGCCCAAAGGCTAATTTCCATCTGTAGTCCATTACAATAAAAAGAACAATAAATACACAGCAGCAACATTTGCTATATCAAACTAGGTAAAGCAGGACAAAAAAGAAGAAAAACAGGATAACACATTAATAGATGTTAAAACAGAAAGAAAACTAAACAATTCATTAGTAAGTGTTAAAACGGAGACACGATTCACCAATACGCTCTACTGGGCTGATACGGTACAGCATGCAGTCAGAGGTGATTGCACGTTTGATTAGCTCTGAGCCACACCTTTACCTGGCTCTTAAAGGTGGCCAGAGTGGGACATTCCCTTATAGTTCGGGGTAGTGTGTTCCATAATGCACTACCTTTAATAGATAGTGCATTATGGCTAAAAGAGGTTTTTTTAAAAGGAACCTCACAGTCCTTGTTTACAACAGCTCTAGTAATCCGAGTCTGTCTGTATTTAATAAACTCTTGAAGTGGTGGTGGCCCCAAGCCATGTAGTACTTTATAAATTAAGCATATTGAGGAAAATTTACAGAAATTATCAAAACTTAATAAGTTGTATTTTTCTAAGATCTTGCAATGATGATAAGAATAAGGTTTTTTATCTAGAGTTTTGAGTGCCTTTTTATACAAAAGCTCAATTGGTTTTAGGATAGTAGAACCCGTCATAGACCAGCTGGTGATGCAATAGTTCATGTGTGAAAATATCATCGAGTGAAGGAACATCAGAGCAGCTGCATCTGACAGAGATCTTCTAATTTGCTTAAAATTAAAAAGATTGAATTTAATTCTTTTGGATATCATTTTAACATGATTTTTAAAAGAGAGTTTGGAGTCTATAATCACCCCCAAATATTTAAACTCATTAACAACTTCCAACTCCTCTGTGCCTAAAAACACCCCCGATCGAGATGGTGTAATAGTATAAGGTTGCTTCGACAAATATAAACAGTCTTTTTTGCATTTAAAATAAGACAAGATCTATTGAGCCATGTTTGTATATGTGTAAGAGCTGTTGAAAGGACGCGTGCTGCCTCCTCAGGATTTTTTGCTTTTGTAAAAATTACAGCATCGTCGGCGTAAAGCTGGACATCAACATGTAAACAGTATTTAGGTAAATCATTAATATATAATAAAAATAAAATGGGCCCCAGTATGGACCCTTGAGGGACTCCTACTGGACAACCCATATAAGCAGAACTAACCCCGCCCACCACAGTACATTGCTCTCTATGAGACAGGTACGAATGAAACCAATTAATAGCTTGAACCGAAAAATCTAAATGGGACAATTTAGATAGCAGGACGTTGTGATTGACGGTATCAAAAGCTCTTTTTAAATCTAGGAATACGGCACCAACACATCCATTTTTATCTAAGTAACATTTGATTTTTTCCATAAGCATAGTCAATGCAGTCTCGGTTGAATGTCGCGGCCGAAATCCAAACTGCATAGGATGTAAAGGTGTTTGGCTATTGCTAAGGAATTCAATAATTTGTTTAGTAACCCATTTTTCAATGACTTTAGAAATTATAGGTAGAATGCTAATTGGTCTGTAATTATTTATGTCAGATTTATCCCCAGCTTTGAATACTGGGGTAACTGAGGCCAATTTCCACGCCTTAGGGACAACTGAATTTTTGATAGACAAATTAACCAAATGCATGATTGGATGTGCTAACGCCTCCTTATTTGATTTTATAAATCTAGTATCGAGCCCATAAATATCCTTGGCTTTGGAATTGTTCAGAGTCCTAATGATATCAATAACTTCTAGTTCTCTGATTTCTCGAATGTAAAATTTAGACTGCACATTTTCAGAAAGAATAGGAACGTGTTGATCAGGACCCTCAGAAGATACAAATTGTTTCACTAAATCTTCTACTGATTTAATGAAGAAGAAGTTAAACTCTTGTGCCAGGACAACAGGGTTTCTGACCAGCTGATTGTTCATTTTTAATTCAATGCCTTTAGTTTCTTGCTTGGGTTGTTTCCCTGTCAATTTATTTATATTCTGCCATATTTTTTTACTGTTACCTCTAGCGTTTTCAATAATTTGAATAAAAAAGTTTGCTTTGGCCTTGCGTAATTCAGACGTCACTTTATTTCTAGCTCCTGTGAAGTTAAGTCTGTCTATGTTAAGTCCAGACTTAATAGATTTTCTAAGTAACTGATCCCTATGCTTCATTAACTTTAAGCAGGCAGAGTTAAGCCAGGGGAGAGAGTTGGACCTCTTTCTCCCATGGCGCCCCCTCCTGGAAAAAGAGAGGATAACCTCTTTAACTTTTGAGAGAAATAAATCACTGCCAGCATCAGCATCTCTGCAATCCATGAGGCCAATCCAGTCAATATCTTTCAAAGCTCTATCCACGTTTTGTAATTGGTTCTTGGGGATTGTCATATTGATCGTGCGGTTAATTGAAGTATGGCAACATTTAATCTTCCTAGAGAAAAAAATTGCATTATGGTCTGAGATACCTGTTAACAGGTTGTGGGTGTTTGTGATTCTTTCCGGTTTATTGGTAACCACTAAGTCAATTCTAGAGTGAGTGCGGTGTGTGATTCTGGTTGGTTGTTCTATTAGCTGAGTGAGGTTGAAATAATCAGTTAAATGCTTGAGGGTTTTTCTGTCTTTTTTATTATCCCAATTGACGTTAAAATCCCCAAAGAGGAGGATTTCTTTTTTGTGATTACATAACATAAGGAGTGCTTTGAGCTGGTCATAGAAATCCAGATTAGCAGTAGGTTTGCGATAGATGCAGATAACTGTCAGAGACATCTCTCTCGAAAGAGAGATGTTTACACCAATGCATTCTAGTGTGATGTTACTGGGCCATTTAATCGGATTGCATTTCAAATTATTCTTAACATACATGAGAACCCCCCCACCCCTCCCCTGACCCCTATCTTTCCTAAAAGTTGTATATTCTGGTAGTGACACAGCAGCTTCGGATGAGGAGCTGGTGAGCCACGTTTCAGATAAACCCATAAAATCAATGTTAGAATTACATAACAAATGTTCAATCTGTTCACGTTTTGGCACCAAACTACGAACATTTAAATGACCCCCAAACAAACCCCCCTTTTTACATACTGGATCCCAAACAGTCCTAGCCTGATTAAGTGTCCTGAATAATTTGATTCGTTTATGTTTACTGAATACTGGGTTACGAATCTTACATGTACTAATGTGTGAAAACTGTTCTTTTGTACCGGGCGTTATGGTGGTGACCTCCTGCTGCATCACTGGTTCCCGGCTCCGATCTGCAGAGAGGCCTGCAGTCCGGCCAACGCCAGCTGGGCATGGAGCGACTCGGACCGAGGGTAGCGGCACGTAGACAAAAACAGTATTGGGCAACGGCAGACGGCCCTCAGCCCCCCGCTGCCGTATCACCAGCCCACAGCTCAATATTGTAGCTGACGCGCTGGATGCCTCTGTCTCGCTGATGGCAGCTAGGCGCTGCCCCGCTGTTGTAATGTTGGTCAGGGGTGGTGGAGAGAGGTATTCCCTAGGCTCCCGCTGTTGCATAGCTGTTTCTGTAGTTGTTGCAGAAGGGCAGCTACTGGAGACCCGGCTCTGTGACATGAGCCCTCGGCCCAGCGGCTCTGTAGGATGGAACGCTGCAGCTCGCCATGTCAGCTGGGTGGGGTAAGTTGCCAAAGGCAGCACACTTGCTGCTGGAAACACTGTGGTGATGATAGGACTTAACCAACCAATGTTGGCCACAGGAGCCCAGGGCCATGTAGGAAATGACCACTGCTGATGGATAGTCGCTGCTACAGGCCACGTCGGCCGCGGCTGCGTTAGCCAGTAAGAATGTGCCAACTGGGCCTGTTGTGAGGCTAAATTAGCCTGGAAGTTAATATTCGTGAAATGAGGGCCAGGGTTAATCTCCACATCGCCTGCCAGTAATACCATAAATACCAAATGTAAAAGTCTCACAGTTTCACTGGCTGGTTTGATGTTTCCTTGTAGCGTGGATGGCACTTTGGCTCGCCCATTGTTTAAAAGTGTGTAATGGAAGTTTTTCTTGTTAGCAGCAGGAGTGCGTATTAAAAACACCAGATGAAACAAATAAGGACGATTTGAGGATTAAACCAAAGTTTGGTCTTTGAGTATTTATTTACATTTACAAATGCAGGAAGCACACGGTTCACAAAAGACACGCAGCTCTGGTGTGAAAGGTCCCTTCAACGAATAACAAAAAGCACACAGTATATATGCATCTCCAGTGAGATAAAAAAGAGCATGCCCCTCTTTCTAAACATGACTCACACATTTCTTACAATCAAACATAGTCACACATTCAGGAGCCACCTCACTTCTTCCCCTCTGTACCACTTTCTACCCCAAAGTTTAGACATCCCGTTTATCTCAACTATGTGAGAAGTCTCGACTATCCAGGCAGAAATAACAGATAGTTTAGGGTGACCTTGTAGTCCCTATCTGTTCAGCGTACATATTACGTTCCCAGACATGGTGACTCTTACTTTCAATATGTGAGAATAAGAGAAGAAAAAAACCTTCATCATTGTGAGACAAATTAAAACAGAAATAAGACAAAAATATAAAGAATCATGCTTAAACATAATTTTTTCCACTACAACTCCACCCTTTTGATTACAAAATAATCACAATAAACAAAATTACTGTTATGAATGGGAATATATATTCTTATAGCTTCTTCCATGTTTCTTCGTGTTGTCAGAGGTTCGTCCTCTAGCACTTGACAAACCGTAGGAAACAAGTCTTTACCACTGTTTCATGTGTGTGTGTGTGTGTGTGTGTGTGTGTGTGTGTGTGTGTGTGTGTGTGTGTGTGTGTGTGTGTGTGTGTGTGTGTGTGTGTGTGTGTGTGTGTGTGTGTGTGTGTGTGTGTGTGTGTGTGTGTGTGTGTGTGTGTGTGTGTGTGTGTGTGTGTAGTCCTTTTCTCCATTTTGCATTCAAACACACTGCTTTCCAAAGTCTGATCAATGTCATCATTGATTCAAAAAAAATGTTGTTACTTTAGGGTTAGTCAATTCAACAAGGTTCATACAGATAGTTATAGTGGACAAAGTAAGTACTGATTCCAAACTGTAAACATTTTCTGTTACCAGCAATATTTCATTAAGGATATTACCTAAGTAAGAAAGGTATCATAAAGATATGTACTTAAGGTATTAAAAAGCAACAATATAGAAAAGTCCTCACATTTTGAAACCTGGAAATGATCAAAGCAGTTTTCTGTCAATCTACTAATTGATTAAATTAGTCATTAGTAAATCATTCAGCTGGACTTGTAGGCCTATATATTTGTCGGGCAGTTTGATGACAATAAAACATTATATTTCATACACATATGTTTTATGTACAAAAATCCTAGTTCTTCCTAACCCAAATATGTCAGATCACAATAGCATCTGTAAGCATTTGACTAAACGCTGCTACTGACTCTTTTGTCTTTGAAATCCAGATTAGTTATTCCTACAAATTACATAATTTGTCTTTGAAATCAAAAAATCAACTTTTTGTTTATCACCTATATGATATAAGAAATATTTTATTTAGCCCCCACTGGGGAAATTCCCTAGTTACAGTAGCTCAACATTTCAATCACAAAAATATATATATATATATATAGTCTTTCTCAGCTTTATTTTTTAAAACTTCTAATCAACAGCATTTTAGATCTTTTGCACTTCACTTTTGTATGTTCACAATTTTCATCAGCTTTTGGCATTTTGGAAAAAAGCATATTTTCTCCATTAATAAAAAAAACTATCATTTAAATATCCCTCAGATAAAGGCAAGAAGTAGGACAACTATAATTAACTTCTGAGTGAAAGTGACTGTTAAATTTAACTCCTATACAATCCATCAATAGGAAACCCATTATCCTAATTCAAAAGTACATTTAGCTCTCTGGTACCAGCAGGAACTGACCTGGAAGGCAACCTCTTGGTTTTTCTAAACTTTTTCCTAAGATGCATTTGAGTCAATTCAAGTTTTTTTATGTTGGTGTGCTGAAAGCTCAGAGACAGAAGGTCTTGTGGCCGACTCCTCCTCTCTGGAAAGGCCTGCTGGTAACCTGAGCCAGTCTCTCATAGACTGTCACACAGTGGACTTCTCTATCTCTCTAAAGCTCTTGTTTCCTCTAAGCTTTTCCTGTCTGAATTGTTATCCCTTTTATATACAAAAGTATATTAGTATATTATATATTATTATCTTTATAGTATAAAAGTATTATCTTTTACTGTTTATAAGATTTATCTTTAACTTATATTATATCTTACTTTTCATGTAAACATATAAATATGAGTAAATATTAAATGAATATGTGCATACCATTGTCTCAGTACATTACTCATAATGCATTCACATCAACATTAAACATTTTCATTTAGATGTTAGTCTTAATCATAATCTCTGTGTTAAAGTTGTTGATACATGGTTTTAATCATCATGGTTTCAAACCATCTCAGCACTAAACCTCAAACAACTTCCACAGTTCACCAGAAAAGATGCAGCGACTGAAAAAGACTAGAAAAATACAAATTAAGGTATTCCCCTTTTCAAACCAGGTTTCTAGGAAGTTTTTGAATGGAACAGGCTTTACCTAAGCCAAAGTTATTTTTATCAACTTTTCATCAATCCAGTTCAAATTTGAACAGGGAAATGTACTTTAAACATTTCCTGACACACCAACTGAATACTTATCTTAAAAGTAAAAATAAGTACTTCTAATTATCTCCTCCTAATAGTGTGTGTATTTTCAGAATGTGAGTCTGTGTGCAAGTTAACTTCTCAATGCGTCAGACGTGTCAGATCAGGACGGTCTCTCGCTTCCCCCCCTCCTTCTCTCAGTCCATCTGCTGGTGGGGGGGTGAGATGGACCCGACTGACACACACGAGGCTCTGTGTGGCACAAAACAGAACTCCAAAAAGCATTATTTGTTCTTTTATCAATATTATCACTTGGAAAAACTTCTACTCATTTTAGTCAATATCAATAATTGTAAAACAGCATTTCTTTCCCTTCTATGCTGATTTAACTCTATAAAATCCATACAAATTGTGCTGAAAAGGAAACACAAGGACAAGGAAACTGTTCTCTTTTACGCCTTAGATTACTAAATTACTAAATTTTCTTTAGAGTAGTTTTAAAATCAAAATGATGTGAACACTTTATTTATTATTGCTACTATATCCCTCCTATTTGAGTCATGAAAAACTCATGACTCAATAAGCAGCATATATAAATAATCTGTTTAATGGTTTAGCCATTAACACTGTCCTGTGTTACACAGCAAAAACCTGTGTAAAAGCAACAAAAAGTTCAATAAATAATAATAATTCTTTTTTTTTTTTTTAAAGAAAAAGAAATCATCAAAATCAATTAATAATTTAGTTTTAAACAATTTGTGATATAGCAACTCAAAATACAATCAAGTCTTTAGTGCAGCTTTACTGAAAAACTCACTAGAGTACAATATTAAATGAACTGCTTTTAGGATGAAATCTCATATCAACCTGTATTGGTTTCAATATAACCAATACCCTAAGACAAATTAAACAAAAATATGTTGTTTATTATATTTTTGGGTTTGGTTTGTATCACAAAGTAATACTAATTGCTGTCTGGTATTTCTAAAAATCATTATGAATTCAAGTTTTTAGGCCTATAGAGCAAACCTACTTCTACATGTAAATATTTATTCAATTTGTTACCTGATATGGGAACATATCACATTATATCATTTATGTCAAACACTGTACCTCAAAATCATTGCTGAACCTAAATTCCACATGCACAACTCCTGTTTTTTCTCTTATCTCTGGGTGTGTGTGTGTGGGGCCTTGCTGCTCTGTAAGTCATGTCTACAGTGAGAGGTTACCATTCACCTCACTGAGTGTCTCTGCTGCTCTCATTGTGGTTAATAGATGTCATCAGGAATTGGTGCCTTTTTTGCAGTGAGATACAATACATTACCAGTTGGTCCTCACACAATGGTGTGTCTGGTGGGTGTCCTCCTCGCCCAAGTCCAATGTGTGGAGGTGCTGTAAACAAAATCTCAAAAGATGACAGATTAAGTTGCTTGCGCGTGCACATTTTCATAACCCTCAGTACAATAGGCAGAGCTCTTGTCAGGGGTAGGCATGTTGCATTTTGAATGCAAACCACTATACTTGAGATTTTGGTTGGAATTCTCCATTTTGGAATTATTTCAGTGAGTAGGGCTTTGGCTACTACACTAGCTGTCTGTTTTGACATGACACATGCCTGACTGCTCTATTAAAAATAAAAAATCATTTTATCATCATTATGAAACAACTGTTTTTCCCTCAATTGTTTTTCGGAGTGTTTATTTGCACCCCCTTTTACACATGAGCTCTACTGCTTGTGCCGAGAGATGAGATGGCAGAGGTCCAAATCAGATAGCATCAGAATCAGGTACAACAGAGAAGCCCACACGGTTCAGGCCAGTGCTAGAGTCTCTGGGAGAAGAAATGTCAAAAAATGAAATCAGGGTTAACAACAGTTCATCTGTTAGAGTGACATTTGGCAGTCTAGCAGAGTAGTAATATCTAAGGTACCTGGCCACAGATAAATAGAGTTTTTCCATTTTGTTCCCACAAAATGTGTAACACAGAATGTGGAACAGGATGTATTTAATGCTTCCTCAGCGACAGAATCGAGTTTAGCAGAGAAATTTGCAACCGGACGGAGTTTGTCGCCGTGGTGTTGCAGCAACACAGAGGTCACGCAGCTCTTGTGCTTGTCAACGGTCTGCACAAACAGTTTTTAGGGATCTGGCAGTCCCAGCGTCGGGGAAGACTGCAGAGCCAGTTTCATACTCACAAACTCTTCATCAGCTTCGGGCATCCAAGAGTTTGTTTGATGTGAACTGAGACCCTTACCATGGATCAGGGAGCTCAATGGAGCGCCCATAATTGCATAAATAAAAATAAACATATGTAATAGGCGCATATTCCCAGTAGGACAATCATTTTTCTAAATTATATGTTTGGGAAAGTTCCAGTTAGTTACTTGTGTTTGGGTGAGATCATAGACTGTATATTATTAGTCTATGGATGAGATGGATCTACCATCAACTGTGATCACATGACCCAGAAAAAACTTCCAGTTGAACAAACTGGAGTTTTAAAAAAAACAGCTTCATAGCCTTCTGCGGCAAAACACAGTTTTACAGTGACATCAGGAACGTGCACAGACATTTTAGGTGACAGGCTCAAGTAAAAATCCTAATTGTTAACATTACACTGAAAAAACTGCTATTCTGTTAATTTGACATGAAACAGCACTGTACCAATAAAAAAACTTTCTCCCGAAGGAGAAAAGAGCAGGTGCTCAACCTTGAGAGATGTAAAAAACACACAAGGAGTTGGGCACTTCAAAAAATGATATTGGTTGTCAGTCAAGCATCTGCAGCTACAACACAGTCAGTATCAGTCCAAATCACATGTGAGTTTGTCAAACTGTCATTATGTCTCTGAAGAACCGTTCTGAGCATTCTTCATCAGGCCCTGTAGTAACATGAGCTGTGCAATGCAAGTTGTCAGGCTTCATACAGTCAGAGGCAGGGCTGATTACAGACGCCGCCTCAGTGAGGACATTTTAGCCACACTGTAATTAACAAATATTGTTATGTCAGATGCATCATTACGAGAAATTCTCAATCCGTCAGGTGTTGAGGTTAAAACAATGTTAAAAGTGCACATTAAATCACGACCAAGCAAAATAAGTGGGCATAAATCAGACACCAAAAAAGACTGAACTGTCTTCAGTTTCCCATGTACATGAGAAAGGAACAGAGAAATGTTCTTTTACTGCTTGACCTGTAACCCCAATTGACCAAATAGAATGACCACTAAGCTTCAGTGTCTAATCTTTAGCTCTAATAATCAAGTTTGTAGCACCAGAGTCAACTAAATAAGTGAGTGGAACCCCTTTAACTTTACACTCAATAGTAGGCTTGTTCTTGTAGGCTTCAGAAGATAACATACTATAAGTTGGTTTCACTTTTTAGATTCTTTTTCAGAACTTTCTAACCTATCAATGGTCCCTAATAGCAAAGAAAACAGTGTATCAGTGCCAAGCATTTCTTCATTGCATGAAGCGAGTGTGTGTGTGGTTGCAGTAGCCTACCTCATCAGTGTTTGGACTCAGTCAATCAGAGAGACAAGTGCTGTTCTCCGTCTGAGGTGGTTTTTGCTTTTTCTTCGGGCAGTTACGTACCCAATGTCCACAGTCCTTGCAGTACCAACACTGGTCTGGGTTGTAGGGCTCATCATTTTGTCCACGGTACCCGCCTTGACCTCCTCTGTCTCGACCATGTCCTTCGTGGCCGCGGCCTTTTCGGGTCCACGCTCCATGGGTTAGGCAGACAAACTCCACTTCAGCTGTGGCAAAGGGGCATAGTCAATAATGTTGGAATGCATAACCCTAGTATGAATGGTGTTTATGACATAGACAGTGACTTTGCTATTGATGACAGACCACTCTCACAGTTGCAGACAAACAATGTTGTTGTTGTTCCATCAATGAACATTACTATCAGTGACACAACAATGGAGACACTTCAGCAGACCTTTGATCCATTTGAAGATTATGGAAATCATGGTATAGATTTATTTTTGCAACCTTGTGCATATTCTTGAGAGGCATTCCTAATATTCTGACCATAATGCGGTCTTAAAAAAGAAACCAAACCTGTCCAGGAGCTATACTGCATAAGTTGAAAAAGGCTAAGATTATGTTCACATCAATAGTAGAAGCACACAGGATATTTACTTACTATAGTTGTGTAATATAAAGCAAAACTGCCTTTCACTGCCTATGTGACAGTACAGCACTTTACTTAAAGATATTGTTATAGTTTTAAGGTCATGGTATTATTGTATCATATTTATTTGTTCAAAAAATTGTTAACGAAAAGGTGAAACATGAAACACTGAAAACCAAATTTGTTCATGCTTTTGGATCTAGAGATCTCAATAAATTGAATTAAAATCTGACTTGTTTTAACATATGTCCTTTGTTGAACAGGATAAAAACATCTAACAACATTAATACATTGGTAATCTAACAACATTAATACATTGGTAATCTAACAACATTAATACATTGGTAATCTAACAACATTAATACATTGGTAATCTGCAGAAATGGATATCAAGAGAAAAAAGCACACGACAGCAGAAGAGACAGAAGATGACAAAAGCAGAATTTTTTTGCATTGCACATACAGCAATCAAATACCAAATAAATAATGAAATAGTTAATGAAATAGTTAACAAGAACAATAAGTTACATTATACAATGTAGTTGTAGGAGTGCATCATGTGTATTGTTCATTGACAAATTTAAACTTCAGTAAAATTGTCAGGTATGTTAGCAAGTATCAATAACAGTACAAAATCGTAAGATTCTAAATCTTAAAACATTTACATTTGTAGGCCTACTAACCTTTCACTATGCAGGCTTGCTAGTATAGCCTGGTTCAGTTCCTCCTCATCAGAGGAAAGGGCAGACAGTACAGACATTATTGAAAGGTAGTTATCATAGTTTGCTGCTTGATGGTGTGTTGAGGTAGAGGGTAACTCAGAGGAATGACTTGCTGGAGTGCTGCTTTGGTAGGGTGAGCTTGTACCGTTTGGCCAAGTCAGGACCAGGGTTGGATCAACTGAAGGTGTTCCTCCAAATGGTAGGGTAGAAGGCTGACTGGTGGAAGGACATACTGGCAGTTTATTAGAAGAAGCGCTTGCAGAAATGGTGGTGTCAGATGAGATATTGCTGTGATAGGTCGAGGCTGGAGTATGAGTGGATAAGACTTCACGTCCAAGTGATGAGGCAAAAGACTGAACTGCAGAAGTTTGATGGGGAGGCAGTTGTTGGACTGGTCAAACTGTCTGAAGATGCTTAAGAGTGTCTAGCTTATGTTAGAGATGAGGACCGCGGTTGGCGAGTTGAACTCAAATTGTTGTCATCGCTGCTATCATCATTAAAACATTCATCCTCCAGTACCTGGAAACATCAAGATTTGTCTTTATATTTCCAAGAGTTACTTCTACCATCCATCTTTTAGAGTGACATATCCCAAAGAGTACCAGTATCCCCTCCTAATTATAAACTATGTTACTCCAACAAAGAAGAAGACAATTTAGTCCATTTCTGGTCTTAAATTGAACATTGTAAACATTCAAATTATTTTTATAGTTCCACAAAATGTTTATAGTTACTAAACTGAAATTAAAGTTTAAGAAGAAACTATTAAACTAAACTAAACTATCTATAAACTATTACTACCCCCAAAAAACTAAACCCCTGGAAATGTATTATAATTGTAATTTATTATGTATTCACAACATGGAAGATTCAATTCCTAAAGCCTCTTTTTTACATTTCTTATTGAGGCCATTGTCCACTCAGGACGGAGTTTTCTAAAACATAAACATTCATTTTTAGATTATAAAAATGTTCAGTATGATCAGTTCAGCGTAAATCAGTTAAGCAAAAATCGGTTTTGTGTAAACTAGATAGCATTTTATTGACGGTCACTATGGCGGTTACGTGCGATGAAGCGAAGGAACAACAGTCATTGTGTGGACCGTGGTGAAGATAGTTTAAGGTTGGATATTCTAAATACATTCTTTAGTGACGTCTTCTTAATAGTTTCAGTGGCAGAAGCAGCAGGAGTCCACCGGAGGACGGTTAGCCGATTGTATGTTGAATATTCAACCTAAAACTAACTTCAACCTGGTCCGCACAACGGCTGTTGTTCCTTCTCTTCATATTTACAGTAACGTAATTAACATATTTACATCTGAGGAAGCCAGGACATAAACTTAGCGTGACAAAGAGCATGTTTGTGTGATGGTTGGGGTCAGCTGGCTGTGAGTTTTTGTTTTGTTTTCTATTTTGCTAGTTCCTATTTAATTTTCCACTGTCAGTTTCTCTGTTGGCCCTGCCTCTCTCTGTGTCTCCTGTGTTTCCCCCCCTCCTACCTGCTCCTGCCAGCTGACTACACACACCTGCTCGTCATTCCACCATCACCTCTCCCGCCGTGCACACCTGCCAGCCATCTACAATCAAGCCCAGTATTTGAACTCCGGATCCACTCATCATCTTCGCTTGATCGTTGCTTCAGTCATCCTGGTGACACGCAATACAAGCGCTCTGAAAATTCTTGTACTTACCTGTTGCTGACCCTCTTTGTGTTTCTCCCCTGCAGCCATTCTCTCCATACCTCTGCGTTACCTCCAGTCAGCTGGCTTCACCATTCGGTCCCCTCCTCACGGCTCCCTGTTCCACCCTGCCTCTGCTTCTGCTCCGTCCTACCTCCGCTCCTGCTTCCAGCCATCCCCTCTTCGACTCCCCTGTTCCCCGGACTCCAGTGCCTCCTCCTCGGTTCCCTCAGCTCCGGTTTCCCCGCGCGTCATCCTATCCCAGTGAGCTCCCTCGCCATCCTATCCCAGTGAGTCCCTCGCCATCCTATCCCAGCCCCAGGGCCCTCACTCCTGCCCTTGGCGTCTGCCTCCCCACTCCTCCTTCCCTCTTGTCATTCTAATTCTAATAAACCTGTTTTTGCTGAGCCTGGCGTTTGGGTCCGTTCTGTCTCCCACACAACAGATTGAAGCCTTATAATATGTCAGTGCAGTGAGGGCATGAGATTGGACACGATTGCACGCTAAATCTAGGCTAGACAGGTGGGGGCGGTCACTTGCCAGTATACAATCAAATCAGTTATACAGCTTATTTATTCTTCCCTTTTCCCCATTTGCCAGTGTTGCTGCGTTTGATATCGCAAAGACTGCTGTGATCCTCCGGTTTGGCCTTGTGTTGCGTGAGCTGCGTGGCCTGTAGCAGGGACTTGTGAGTTGCCGCCTGGCTGGTCTGAAAATTTGTCTCCTTTCACTTTCTGCCGTGCTGTGAACATTAGGTGCAGATGAGCATGTCCTTTGCCGCTCGATGGCAGAAATAGTATCAGAAGATGTTAAAATAGTTCTTAAAACTCCAATGTCTTGTTGCAAAGCGTTCGTCTCCTCTCCGTCCATGCTGATCGCGACCTGAACATGACCCTGCTCGAGTTTCTCAGCCAATCACAGCATGAGGTTGACAGCCAATCACAGTGCGAGAAATTAGCTGCCATCCGTTTCTACTATACTCCTTCCATTTCTACTACTTTCTCTCACACACACACATTCTTCTCTCACATTTTCTTCACACATGCATACATTTTCTTCTTATATACATATATGATTTAAAATTTTGACTGCATGAGATCAAAAATATATGAATATGTATGTCAAATATAGAAATATGAGAGAAACATATTACTGTGTGTGAGTTAAAATATAAAAATATGAGAGTAAAATGTATGAATGTGTGAGTTAAAAATATATTCTTATGAGAGAAAAAATGTGAAAGCAGAATGTATGTATGTGAGAGTACCAGAATGAATAATGTCTTATACGGCCCCTCATAGATTCATAGATCCATTATCTTTATTGTGACTATTATTGCCACTGTTCATCAGGGGCAACTTGGGGTTCAGGGTCTTGCCCAAGGACACTTTGACATGGGACTGCAGGGACAGGGATCGAACCACAAACCTTCTGATTCAACAACCATCACTAGAAAGTGGCTGAAACCAGTAGATTGACATTATTTATGATATTTTTTAGGATGGAAAGAATGACTTTTTCTATTAGAAAGGACACATTTTTGAAAAGATGGGAAAGGTGGACTGAGTACATCCCACCTGTACGACCATCATTTGTTTGAGTTGTGGTCTTTATTAATTTATTTGATTTGAATCTGTTGTGTCAGTAATTTGAGTATCTTGAAGGCACACCCCAATATTCTGGTTCCTCTAAGTTTGGTTTGATTTAATAGTTAATTTTCCATATTTAAACTTGTTTTTTATTGAAGATACTTTATTGGTCATATGTTTCTGTAATATTTATTATATTTGGGTTTTACTGTATTTTACAGAATGCTTGATAGAAGAGGATTACATTGTTCTGATCTTGCTTTAACTCAATAAAAAGAGAATTTCAAAAAAATAAAAGATTATTTCAAATGGATTGTACAAATTCTGTTGTCGTGTAGCACAAACATAAATAAGTACAGTGTGAATGTAAGTAGCAGAGGATAAATACCACCTTGGTACATGTAGCTGATAAATTATTGTTGATATTATATTTGATGTGATGTGTAGATACGTGCTGTGAGTCCAGGTTTGAGACTACGTGTGTAACACTCAGAGGGAGGAGTTCTATATTAAACTATATAACTGAGGCATATCACACATTTCAGCTGGCTGGGACTGATATGTTGATAAATGGTGATATGGTGATAAATGTTCTGTGTGTGTGTGTGTGTGTGTGTGTGTGTGTGTGTGTGTGTGTGTGTGTTTTCCTCAGTAGGTTTTACTCACCACAGTTGTACTAAATGCTCTTGGGGAAATTGTTGGATCTTGTGTTCAGGTTGTCTCATGTTTAAAGTTTCCTTTGAATTTCACAGGTTGTGTCGCAGATTTTTCGTTGGAGTTTTTTGGAGGATTCAGGATATGCTGCTGCTGTGTGATAGGTGTCTCTCATCATGTGATTCCAGAGAAACTACTCAGAGTTGGTACTTAAAGCTGATTGGACAGAGAGAGAGGACAGACAGACAGAGGACAGACAGAGAGAGGACAGACAGAAAGAGGACAGACAGACAGACAGAACAGACAGACAGAGGACAGACAGAGAGGACAGACAGACAGAGGACAGACAGACAGAGGACAGACAGAGAGAGGACAGACAGAAAGAGGACAGACAGACAGAGAACAGACAGACAGAGAACAGACAGACAGAGGACAGACAGAGAGAGGACAGACAGAGAGAGGACAGACAGAGAGAGGACAGACAGAGGACAGAGGAGACTGAGAGCTCAGAGCTGCTTCACCTGCATCTCCTCTCCAACAGGTAAGAACCACTAAACCTCTTCATCACACAGAGAATCATCTAATACTGCTAAATACTGTCTAATCTACAGCAGTTTACAGTGTAGTACAAGGTAGTTAAGGTAGTTGAGGTTGAAATGTTGTTTATTGATATTTTAAAGTCATCTAAATCAGAATCTGATTACTTTATTAATCTCCTCAGAGAAGTTATTTAGTTACAGTTACTCACAGTCAGACTCCAGGTAACAATAAGAGACAATACGTGTATAAAATATAAAGTAACATAGTTAAAATAAGACATAAATAAAACGTGTATAAAGTAACATAGTTACAATAAGACATAAATAAAACATGAAGTAGAAAGTAAGATTAGGTTAAAAATATATCTTCATGTGTTGGACCTGACAAGCCAGATCACTGGCGAGGAGGTGCCCCTTAGCTCTAAATTATGCTTATTAAATATCTACCCAGATGGCTTTATAACCTCTAACAAAGTTAGATCTCTACTGAATATTAGTTTTTTAGAAGCCAAACGATGCATTGCTTGATCATGGAAATCAGACACACCTTGTGGCACATCGCAATGGTTGAGTGGAATGACTTTTTACTTAGCTTTAGAAAAGATAAGTTACACAACATTTTCTTAAATTTCCTTGAGAATAACAATATGGATGTGGATGGTTGGAGTGGGTCCGTGTATCATCCGATCATTTGTTTTTGTTTTCACATATGAAAACAAAAAAAATGAGAAAACAACTCCTTTTTCCATTTTTCCATTTTTTTAGAAAAACGAAATTATGACTTGATTTTTAGTTTTCCCGTTCTTGCACGGAAATCAGAAAAACCACTTGATATTCCGATTTTCCCCTGTGGGTGGTGCTAAATCTGATTGGCAGGATATGCATTCATTGTTTTTTAAATTAAGAGTTTACCCACACTGTATTTGTTAGCCTGTAAAATTAATAGTCTATATGTAAAATTAATAGTCTATATGCATGCTTTTTGTCACCCAATTATTTGGCTTAACTCACTGAAAAAATCTATTGAAATAGCCCAAATGTAAACATGTTCACGCATTGACAGACAAAAGGCACGATCTGTTTTTGTAGGAGAGGGGAAGACCCATCTCATCCTTTAATCCTGTTGTGTTCAAAGTCATGTTAAACCATTTTTTGTTCACAGTCAAAAATAGATAGATAGATACTAAATAAATTAAAAAATAATAATATTAAATAAATTAAAAAAATAA
This sequence comes from Sander lucioperca, assembly GCF_008315115.2. Lineage (NCBI taxonomy): Eukaryota > Metazoa > Chordata > Actinopteri > Perciformes > Percidae > Sander > Sander lucioperca. The sequence goes on from NC_050184.1 coordinate 35,686,808, forward strand.
AAAATCCAATAAAAACTCCACATGAATGTACTAAGGGATGTATAAGCATGAGACGCTTGCAGTGAGAGGGCAGGGACTGACCCTGTGATTCAGTATGAGATTGTGCGTCATGGTGGTAGTGCAAATAGGTCCAATAGTGCAAGGATAAAGTCTAGAGACCAGCATTAAATATGGACAATATAAGAGATCAAAAGTCAATATTAGAGGTTTGAAGTAATAGTGTTACAGCCATTGTTCAAGTATTAAGTTATGTTAGACCTCAGTCCAGGCTGGCGGGTGGAGGGAGGGAGGGATTGTGCATATATGGGCTAATATAGCCAGTTAACAGTGTAAACAGTGTAAACAGTATACAGTGGGCCAGTGGACAGTCAGTACATAACTGTTATTATAGGAGGTAGTGGAAGTGGTGGAGAGGGAGGAGAGGCAGACAGATTATGCAAAGAAGTCTCTCTCTCCTCTTCTCTTTAGTGAAGCATTGTAGAGTTGTATGGCCCTGGGGACAAATTACTTTCTCAGTCTGTCATGACTGACAAAATGACTGTTCCATTAATACTCATCATACAAATTTAAATAATACATTAATTCTTTGTTTTAGGTGTTTTTATTAACTTAAATTCTTATGAATAATACATTTTTTTGTCTATTTGTTATTTATGGCCTGTATGCCTCATTGATCTGAGCTTATACATCTTGAATTCGATCGAGTACTAAAAAACATAAATGCTGGATTATTTTGACGATAATAAATAATCAGATGAAACATAGTATACTGTTTATCACAGATTACTTTGGGCCAAAGTTACCATGGACATTTTTAAGAAACTATTTAAAAATGTATACATTCACATAAAGTAACACCTGTTTGGGTCAAAAGTAAGAGATTTTATCTGTCACTTTGGAAAAAGAGAGAGACTCTGAGAAAAGGTTAGAGTAGTAGGCGTGAAAAAAGCAGGGAAATATTTAAAAAAATATAAAATGATCTATGGAAAGGAGTGCCATGTCTTTTTGGTACATGATAAAGTATCTGCATTCAGGAAAAAGTTGGACTGTGTTGGGCTGGCGTGGAACAGGGCTCAGTCCCTGTGTGATTTGTACCACGCATGCGTTGAAACACTTAACGACCAACAGCAACCAAACATCACAACTTTTTTTTTTGTATTAAATCTTTATTATACAATAGTCATACAAACAATCAAGACTAATAACCATAGACTGTATATTATTACTGCGATGAAGTGTAAACGTACATAAGTGTCCTTTTGACGGGATGACAGCTCTTCCAGCCACCACTGCTGTATACCACTATAGTAGCTACATGCTAACGGCAGTAAACACTATAGTAGCTACATGCTAACGGCAGTAAACACTATAGTAGCTACATGCTAACGGCAGTAAACACTATAGTAGCTACATGCTAACGGCAGTAAACATGTCATCTTAGCTGGCAGTGTTGTTAAATTCTCCCCAATTCCGGGTCACATTCCTGCTGAAACATGTCCGATTGTGTAGTGTTTGGTTCAGAACCCTCTATCTGCGATTTTTGACCTTAGAAAGTGCTGCTTCGTTCCACTACAATCTAACGTTAGCATACTCTATTATAACTATTATGCAGCTGTATGCTAACGCAATATAGCGGAGTATATATAGCTATATACTGTATATCTATATCTCTCTCTCTCTCTCTCTCTATATATATATATATCTATGCTGTCTATCTATATATCTATCTAGGCTATCTATATATATGTATTTATCTATAATCTGCACTATCTACTGCTGAACACTCTCTTACTCGTCTCTTGTTATCTCTCTCTCCTCACTCTGAAGGGTCTCTCTAGGCGGGCTAGTCTGTCGTCTCCCCAACATGACGTCATGCAATGCATTGTGGGGGAAAGGCAAACCGCTGTAAAATAGTACCTACTTTTTCGTGTTATATTCTGTTTTGTGATACCTAACAACATCAAATACATGAATAACAGTTTAAAGGTTTATTACCAACAAGCAATTACCACAAATTTGTTGGAAAATTAACCCTGCAACATGGGCTTTAAATCTTTAGGACTGCAGTAACTTCAAGGCTGGCAACGTTCTGAGGTCCCAACAACAAGCAAAGAAACTTGATGTTACAGGAGTGTTTGGAGCTTCCTGTCGTCATGAAATGCCGCTAATGTTTGTCAACATGAGCCAACGAGAAAGGCAAGTAGTGACATTTATGACTGTTGACTCAATATTCAATGCTTAGGAATTCATGAACCTAACATAAGCCATTCGGTCTACAGTTGCAGCCTTCCAAGGCTGCAGACCCTGGGAAACAGCTTATACATTTTTTTTTCCATTTTTGTCCATTTCATTACTTTATATTCATGTAATAATTATAGAAATTAGATGTTAATCTGCATAAAAATAAACAAAAATAAAACAAATTTGCTTATAACAATCATCCACTTGTAGTTATTAACAATTTCCTGCGGCACCAGTGCATGTTAAAGTTTTGTCTTGGCCCAGAACGCAGAGATATCACACAGACACAGTAATAGTCTTAAAAGGTTTATTAGAGCAACAGGTACTCAAGGAGACAGACGATGGTTCCTAAACCGGGAAGCTCCAGACTGGTCCGGGCAGTTTCGGAGCACGAGAGGAGACCGGCTGAGGCGAGATCACTGGTGGGTTCCTGAAGTGAAGACGGAGGCTGGCAGGTGAGACTGGAGCATGCAGACGCCGTGGAGATGCAGCAGGACTGAGTGGAAACTAGAGTGAGAACACAGGACAAGGTATCAGCAAGGAATCACAGGAACAACTAGAATTCGTCAGGGTTAGAGCCAAGTTACCACATGGGTTGAGGTTAACGAACTGGCGCCGACAGGAAGATCAGCCCGGGTTAAATATTGCAGATGATGAGGAATGAATGAGCTGCAGCTGCGGAGATCGGCTGAGCAGAGTTGATGCGGCCACGCCCCTTGACCCAGATCATGGACCACGCCTCCAGTACTCCACACAGAAACAAACACAGACAAGACACAACACAGACAGACACACAGGAAAAGACATCCAGGCAGGACAGGGGAAGGCTGCCCATAACAGGACCCCCCCCTCAACGGACGCCTCCTGGCGTCCCCCTAGGCCTCACTTTGTCAGGGTGAGCGCGATGGAAATCCGTCACCAATTGCGGGTCCAAAATGAAACTCCTAGGAATCCAGGAACGCTCTTCTGGTCCGTACCCCTCCCAGTCAACCAAATACTGGAGGCCCCGTCCCCGCCAACGAACGTCCAGCAGTCTCTGGACGGTATAGGCTGGATGGTCATCGATAATGCGAACAGGAGGGGGAGGATCAGCAGGTGGACACAGGGGACTGGACGAGACTGGTTTCAGCTGAGACACGTGGAAGGTGGGATGACACCTCATGGTCCGCGGCAACTTTAGCCGCACAGCAGAGGGATTGATTATGGCATCTATGACGAAAGGGCCCAGAAACCGTGGCGCCAGCTTGCGAGACTCGACCCGTAGAGGAATGTTTCTGGAGGATAGCCATACCTGTTGACCAGGTTGGTACTGGGGAGCTGGGACCCTGTGCCGATCTGCCGAGTTCTTATTCCGCTCCGTGGTCTTCAGCAACGCCTCCCGAGCGTCGCGCCAAACCTGCTGACAGCGTCGTAAGTTCTCCTGAACAGAGGGGACAGCCAGATCCTTTTCCTGATCGGGAAACAGCGGAGGTTGATACCCCAGCGAAGCCTCGAAGGGGGACAGACCGGTAGCAGAGGTGGTCAGGGAATTGTGGGCGTACTCAATCCAAGGCAGGTGTTTCGCCCACGAAGACGGATGCTGAGCCGCCACGCATCGAAGAGATGCCTCCAGATCCTGGTTGGCTCTCTCAGTCTGGCCGTTCGTCTGGGGATGGAATCCTGAGGAGAGACTTACGGAAGCACCGAGAGCAGAACAAAAGTCTTTCCAGACTTGTGAAATAAACTGTGGGCCTCTGTCAGAAACAATGTCTACAGGTATTCCATGGGGACGGAATACATGTACGACCAAGAGGTCCGCTGCCTCACTGGCAGTCGGTAATTTCGGTAATGCTATATAGTGGACAGACTTAGAGAATCTGTCCACAATGGTGAGTATAGTATCATTACCTTCAGATACTGGCAGGCCGGTGACAAAGTCCAGGGCGATGTGGGACCAGGGACGACTTGGGACCGGTAGGGGCTGCAGTAACCCCGAGGGAGACTGGTGGGAGACTTTACCTCGGGCGCAGATGGAGCATGCTGCCACATAAGCCCGGACATCAGCTTCAGCCGCCGGCCACCAGAAATGCCTCTTGAGCAACGTGAGCGTGCGTTGCCTCCCTGGATGGCAGGCGAAACGGGACGAATGGACCCACTGCAGCACCTCAGGACGCACCGCCGCAGGAACATATAGTCGGCCGGGTGGTCCATCTGCTGGTCCAGGGTCGGATTCTTGGGCTGACCTGATGCGGGATTCGATCTCCCAGCGGACCGAGGCCACAACGCAGGTAGGCGGCAAGATGGGGTCAGGCTCACCGGACTCCTCAGAGACAGAAAACTGGCGGGACAGAGCATCAGGTTTTACATTTCGTGAGCCAGGACGGTAAGTAAGGGTAAAATTGAACCTACTGAAGAAGATGGCCCATCTTGCTTGGCGGGAGTTTAGTCTTTTGGCTGACTGGATAAACGCCAGGTTTTTGTGGTCGGTCCACACCACAAACGGCTGCTCGGCTCCGTCCAGCCAATGTCTCCACTCTTCTAGGGCCAACTTCACGGCCAACAGCTCACGGTTCCCCACGTCATAGTGTCTCTCCGCCGGAGACAGCTTCTTAGAGAAGAAGGCGCACGGATGGAGTTTTTGGTCCGAGGAGGAGCGCTGTGAGAGGACGGCCCCAACTCCTGAATCCGACGCATCCACTTCAACGATAAAAGGCAGAGAAGTATCTGGGTGAACGAGCACTGGGGAGGTGGAGAACAGCTCCTTCAGGGTTTTCATGGCCTGGTCTGCCTCAGGGGACCACTCGAATGGGATCTTAGGGGAAGCGAGTTTGGTAAGGGGCGCTACTACTCTGCTAAAACCCTTGATAAACCTCCTGTAAAAATTAGCAAACCCCAAGAAACGCTGTAACTGTTTGCGAGACAGAGGTATGGGCCATTCAGTTACAGCTTTAATTTTGTCGGGATCAGCGGATACCTGCCCCCTAGAAATAATGAACCCCAGGAATGGCACTGACTCACGGTGGAATTCACATTTTTCTGCTTTTACAAAAAGCTTGTTCTCCAGGAGGCGTTTAAGGACCTGTCGGACATGAGATGCATGTTCCTGAAGAGACTTGGAAAAAATCAAAATGTCATCCAGGTAGACGAACACGAACCGGTTCAACATATCTCTCAAAACATCATTGACCATTGACTGGAATACTGCTGGTGCATTAGTTAGTCCAAAGGGCATTACCAGGTATTCGAAGTGTCCGAGTGGAGTATTGAAAGCTGTTTTCCACTCATCTCCTTGCCGGATCCGGACGAGGTGGTAAGCATTGCGGAGGTCCAGTTTCGAGAAAACCGTGGCTCCCTGAAGGGGTTCAAAAGCAGAGTTTATGAGTGGCAATGGGTATTTGTTCTTTACCGTGATATTGTTTAATCCGCGGAAATCTATACAGGGCCGTAATGTTTTGTCTTTTTTGTCCACGAAGAAGAAACCCGCCCCCACAGGAGACGTGGAGGGGCGGATAATACCTGCAGCCAGTGAATCCCCGATATACCTCTCCATCGCCTCTCTTTCGGGTCTGGACAGGTTGTAGAGACGACTTGAAGGCAAGGGGGCTCCTGGAAACAACTCAATTGCACAATCATAGGGTCTGTGGGGAGGCAATGATAGTGCTCTTGTCTTACTAAAAACTTCTGCTAAGTCCAGATATTCTTTGGGCACACCGGACACATCAGGCGGTTTTACAGGAGCAGGGGTGTCTTCAAGCTTGGGGGGAATAGCTGAACCGAGACACATAGAATGACAGAAGCTACTCCAGTTGTTTATTGTCTTGTGTTTCCAGTCAATTTGAGGATTGTGTGTACTGAGCCAAGGAAAACCGAGAATGAGAGGTGAGAATGATGCTGCCACCACCTTGAAGACTATCTCCTCACTATGGTTACTGGACAGGACGATGGTGACTGGGACTGTCTGGTGAGTGACTTTGGCTAATAATTGGCGGTCAATGGTAGCCACGTTAATGGGAGCTGGGAGTGATTCGAGGGGAATGTTAGCTTGTTTAACCAGATTGGCGTCAATGAAATTGTCCTCTGCCCCCGAATCAATTAGGGCTGAAAGGGGTAATGAAAGTGAACCAAATTGGAGGGTAGCCGGGAGAGATAAGCGAGGAGATGTGGGATCTATTTCTGGAACAGGGCTCGCTAGTGTTCCCACTCTGACTAACGAGCCCCTTCTTTTGGGCGTACTGGACAACTAGCAAGGAAGTGGGAGGAATTACCACAGTACAGGCACTCACCTGCCTGTCGGCGGCGCCAGCGTTCAGCTGGGGGTTACCGGGCCCGACCCAATTGCATGGGTTCCTCCACATCCCTCGTGGCGGGGACAGAAACAGCCGGGAGCTCCCGCCGGGGAGTCGAAGGGCAGATTCGAGATACTTTGGATGCCCGAGCCGAGGCGTGTGTGGGTCCGTCCTTCTCCCGTTTCCTCTCCCGAATCCTGTTGTCGATCTTAATGGCTAGGGAAACGAGACTGTGCAGGTTACTGGGTTCATCGCGAAGGGCTAGCTCATCTTTAATTACAGGATTCAAACCATGCACAAATACTCCCTGCAGTGCCTCCTCGTTCCACCTCGAGTCTGCTGCTAATGTCCAAAAATCAATGGAGTACTCCCCAAAAAATGGCTCAGGTGAGGTCACTGGGGGTTCCCGGGTGAATGAAGCGGAGTCCAAGGCGGAGGAAGCAGACCGAGAGGAAGGAGTGGGAGGAGGCAAAACACTGGGTGCACTGGGAAAAGACAGGGTGGCAATTTGAGTAGAAAGCTGAGTCACTTGATTGCATAATTGATGATTTGTCTCGAGTAATTTATGTATTAATTGGTCGTGCTGCCCTAGCAAAGCTCCTTGGTTTTTGATAGCACGATAAATGCCGTCTTCGTCTGTTGCGTGTGAAATCTCTGCAGGGTCCATGGCCAGTTCGTTCTGTTAAAGTTTTGTCTTGGCCCAGAACACAGAGATATCACACAGACACAGTAATAGTCTTAAAAGGTTTATTAGAGCAACAGGTACTCAAGGAGACAGACGATGGTTCCTAAACCGGGAAGCTCCAGACTGGTCCGGGCAGTTTCGGAGCACGAGAGGAGACCGGCTGAGGCGAGATCACTGGTGGGTTCCTGAAGTGAAGACGGAGGCTGGCAGGTGAGACTGGAGCATGCAGACGCCGTGGAGATGCAGCAGGACTGAGCGGAAACTAGAGTGAGAACACAGGACAAGGTATCAGCAAGGAATCACAGGAACAACTAGAATTCGTCAGGGTTAGAGCCAAGTTACCACATGGGTTGAGGTTAACGAACTGGCGCCGACAGGAAGATCAGCCCGGGTTAAATATTGCAGATGATGAGGAATGAATGAGCTGCAGCTGCGGAGATCGGCTGAGCAGAGTTGATGCGGCCACGCCCCTTGACCCAGATCACGGACCACGCCTCCAGTACTCCACACAGAAACAAACACAGACAAGACACAACACAGACAGACACACAGGAAAAGACATCCAGGCAGGACAGGGGAAGGCTGCCCATAACAGTGCAATCCCGGAAGTGGAATGTCGTGGATATAGACTACTACAGTCCTGACTGTAGATCAGCATTTAAGGGGGGGCTGAAATGATCTGAGTTTATTGTTGAATGTATATGAACGTGAGTTCGCTGTGGCATTCCACTCATTTGGCAGCAAATGTGTCATTCTGTTTATACCGTTCTTATAAGTCTGAACTGGAATGAGTCCTTCACTCTCTGCCTGTAGCCTGAGAGGGCACATAACATTTCTTCTGCTATTACAATAAAGAGACAATTCCAAAAATAACAGAATTATTTCAAGGAGCACACAAGACATGTTGCTTTATTGAAAAATACAGACCGAGCAACTTCTGTATTGTAGTTTGCATTGCTTATGTGAAATGAATAAGAAATGCGAGGAGCAGTTCAGGTTTGAGCTGTAGTTGAAGTTAGCTTTTCCACTACATAGTATTGACTATAAGTGAGGAAATGTAACGGTAAGATTATTTTGGCACAGAGTATACAATATAATTATTCTACAGAATTGCTGGGTGTTCACATAATTTCAGGTGATTTGGTGTAGCCTTCATACTAACCAAGCCCCTAAGAACAGAGTTGGGCTGTGAGGTGGTTTTGGTGTAGTGGCCACTTGCAGTATTGTAAAACAAGTGAGGCACACTGGCCCAAAACACTTTGTACCATACACAATAATTAAAAAAAAGAACTGAGTGTTACAAATATCCTGAAATGAATCTTATCATTAGAATTCGTGGAAAGCTGCTCAGACTTTTTTCGACATATGTGTTCAGTGAGCAACTTTGACAACTGAGCTAATTCTATCCACTGATAAAAAGCACAAGATGGTGTTGAAAGCTCTGGAAAGAGCTAGTAAGTGGACCTTGAGATATGTCTTCTGTTTTCAAGGTCAACTGTAAGTGTTTGTGGTCTAGCCATATGTGACTGTATATGGATACACTTTATACTAAATACAACACATTCTCACTCCCATCGCGTAAAATACGGACGCTTGGTCAGGTGCCTTTGGAGTTGTTATTGACGCTAAAAGTCTCCTTTAGCGTCAGATCTAAACGCGCTTTATTTAAACGCGTTTGGTTGCGACTATTGGTGTCACTTTTGACGCAGTTAGGTCAAGGAAAAGGTCGTGGGTGGGCTTACATTTCCATGACATGCGGGACAAGAACAGGATTGTTGGGTTTAGGAAAAGAAGAACGGGATGGTTGGGTTTAGGAAACGTGACATGCAGGACACGATCCCCAGTCTCCTGGGTAAAGATCCTGTGTTGTTTGACCCATCCACCACCACAACCAATCTCCCTATGCGGATTTTCGGGCTTTTATACTACTTGCTACCATAGTCGCTCTTAGTGCTACGTCATCTCCAAACCCCGTGTAGCTGCTGCTCTGCCTGGTGTGTTCTACACACACGCTGAAGGGCGCTTTTTGCGTCGTTTCTGACGCTGACAGCCACTGCCCAAACGTCCGTATTTTACGAGTTTGGAGTGAGAACGGGTTGCTAAATGGCCATGTGGACCCCGGAACATTCCAGACATACAACAGGGCTCTAGAGTGCGACCATTTTGGTCGCACATGCGACCAAAATTTGTAAGTGTGCGACTAAGATTTTTCCTAGGTCGCACCGGTGCACCTAACATCCTCGCATCCGCTGCCTCTCCACTAACGAAGCAATGTCGTTTATATCGATATGGTTTAATGTTGCGTTACGTGACCCATTCCTTCTGTAAAGCCGTGCCCCGCCCCCATTCACTCACACACGGCCCACCTGCGACATGCAGACAGACACAGCGCCGCCGGTCCAAACTGCTGACATTTGTCTACAGTTTTAATTGTTATTAACACAGCTATATATTGTTAAGTATGAGAGGGAAACCTGTATTGGTACCAGTGTTTCCGCTGGTAACTCTCTGTTATTGTGGCCGCCACGGCGAAAAACACATTAGAAGTTATTAAATGCAACTAACTTCAGTTCGTTGAGTAATAGCGTGAGATGGAGCCTGCTGGACCTGGGCGAGAGATGTGACCCATGGCCACATTATCATAGTTCATAAAAATGCAGCGCAGTGACGATACAGACATTTCATAGCCTACACAAGACGTGTAACGCCGCTGACCTGCCAAAGCGCATTCAACCGGTGCTGGACCCAGTCAGCTGTCACTCTGTGAGTAGCATACGCTTCAGTCCATTTTTTTTTTTTAAGATTTCGGCCTTTATTTTGATAGGAAAGCTGAAGACATGAAAGGGGAGAGAGAGGGGAGAATGACATGCAGGAGAGGGTCGCAGTCGAACCTCTATATATACCAACTGAGCTATCCGGGCGTCCTCTCTCTCTTTAAATCAGTCTATTATTGTTGTTGAAAACAAGTGAAGGAGCTTTCTCAGAGATATATTTTTTAATATATCCTAAGCTATTTATTTCAAATAACTTTCTGAATGTGTTGCAGCTGTATATTTTCAAACTGGTAAAGGAAACCCTGTCTTTGCATTTTATTTTAATCACAATCTGTTTTAATAAAAGAGCTTGTGAAAAGTGGCTTTGACTTAAAACTGAACATTTAGCCCACTTGGTAAAAAAATACAGAGCTATATATCGTGTATCCCCATTCAGCGTTAACGGCGACGCGAGGAAAAATTTGGGTGCACCTAAATTTTGTGCCGGTGCACCTAAATAAAAAAGTTAAGCGCACCAGTGCAACCAAGGCAAAAAGTTAGTCTAGAGCCCTGATACAGTATGTGTCAAACATGTGATTCAGACACCATGCTCATCAGAGATGGGAAGTAACGAAGTACAAATACTTCGTTACTGTAGCCTACTCAAGTAGATTTTTCAGATATTTTTACTTTACTATATTTTTTTGTGGCGACTTTTTACTTTTACTCCTTACATTTTAACATGAATATCGGTACTTTATACTCCTTACATTTTACAAAATTGGCTCGTTACTTTAGTTTTGTACAAGAGGTCGTCATGTCGGAGAATAGCACAGACACGCGCCTCACCGCGAGCGGGCGCACGCGACACACGGAGCAAAAAGAAAAAGAGACCAGCTGTCCGGAGGATAATCAGTTAAGATAGTGTGTGTGTGTCCTTAAGAACTGTAAGTCGTATAACTTATGTTGTCAGTTCATTTAAGCCTGTTGTTGTATTGGTCTATAGTTCTCTCAAATTTAAAATAAGTTGATTTTGTTGTTTGTGTTCTTCACCTGTTACCTAGGTTGCGTTGCTTGATCTTAATAACGCATCAAAAGAGAGAAGTTGTCTCCATCCGTGTTTTAACAGACACACCTGGTGTAACTGTCTGAGGGACAGTGTTACTGAGTTTTCATGTTTAAGTCTATATTTTGGTAATTTCATTAGTGTTTGAATTCATACAGTAATTAAAAACATTAAAAATTTAATAAATAAGAGTTTAAAAAGGGATGTTGGATTTAAAACTGTACTAAAATATTTTACCTTAAAAATATTGTTTGTTTAAATTGTTACTTTATTACAAATGTCATTTTTGACGTTGAGGTCAAATGACCAGAGTTTAGCGAAGGCCTCACCTGTTGCATTGTGGGTGAGAGGAATACAGAGAGAGAGCCAACGTGGCTGCAGAGAAAAAATGTACGGCCTCAAACAAAGATTTTACACGGTCCAAGAGGCGCACACGGTAATTGTTCTTTTTGTATTTTAGCCTTGACATATTTGTGTTTAATATTTGTTGTAATTTCTTTGCACTTAATGCTCTTTCTGTACTGTTGTGACGCTAACATTGTGGGGCCCGTCTACTTAAGGAAATGTGCTTAAGAGACTGTAAAATGACTGAAAGAAGTATATTTGACTAATTGTATTTTATGTGTTTATTTTTCTTGTAGTTTTCACGGTGTCTTACGACGAAAAGGTGGAAATAAATGATCAAAAGACATCTGTATGATGCGTGGCCTTATTTAATTGGACCAGTGTAATTACAGTGAAAACGTGACGCCAGCACGGCCAAGAGTCTAAAGTGAGAGTCTTACTAAAGAGCAGCGTGTGTCCGTGAAGAAGAGAGAGAGAGAGAGAGAGAGAGAGAGAAGCTTCGCTGAGGCAGCGTGTGACCGGACCAAAGCGAGAGAAGTGGCGTGCTGATCCACGGGAGAAGGAAGGATAGTCGTTTCGACACAGGTTGGAGAGTGCCGCGATTTCGCCAACGGAGGACAGCAACAGCGAGGACTACAGCTCCGCAAATATCCCCTACAGGCCACAGAGTGCAGTATCCGTTTCGTCCATTGCGGTCAACACAAAACGGGCGGCTCCACAGACAGCGCCAGGTTTGATTGTGCTACTCTGTGCCTCTCTATGGACTTTTGTACAGTTTGAAAGAAAGGACTTGATAAAACAAACTACTGGTTCATTAAGAGACCGTCATTCATTAATACTTATAAGCAAAAGACAAAAAATGTTAAAAGAAACTTGTTAAAAACACTGGTTTAGTAATGAGAGAGTAATTTTATTTGTCTTTATAGCCCAATTGCTGTTCCTGATTTATCAGTGTAATTTTTATTAATGTTTTAATGTTATTGTTAATAGTTTTCATCTGAGAGTTTAAATACTCAAACGAGTTTGAGTGAATAGAAATAGCAGTTGATTGCACTGATGATTACATAGTTGTAAGGGTTTATCTGCACAATTAGCAATAATTTGACAGTGCCTTTTCTAAAATCTGTGAAATGTCAGTTCATGAAGAAAAATCACCAAATGCCGAATTAAGTGATAAAATAGAGTATCTTCAAAAGGAGTTAAGTAGTTTGAGAGTACAGTTAAAGGCACAAACGGATGAAGCTGAAAAAGAGAGATTAGAAATACTTATAGGTGAAATTCTTGCTAAAATAGAGATAGTAAAAGTATCAACGGTTGAGCCTATCTCTACCACCTCCCAGACAGACAACCTCAGGAGATCTTCACGAGAGAGAAAATTAACCCCAAAAATGCTGGAGCTGAAGCAACAAGAGATCTCTCAAAATGAGAGTAAATTCATAACATTGTATGAAAAATGGAAAGAGCAGGTTAAAGCTGCACGCACCAATCTTAAAGATGAGTGCTCTGATGAAGACTTGGGTGAAATGATGGATGCTGTGGAAGGGCTAGAGAAACAAGTGAAAGATGCATATGTAAATGTACGATCTCAATCAACACCTTCTACTGAGATTAGAAGGAAGGTGGATTCCTGCACAGCGGTATCAAGAGACTTGATGGAGCTAATGAAAGTACGCATGAGTGAAGTAGGACAAGAGGAATTTGATGCTAAGGCAGAAAGCGCAAGACTTCATTTGATACTGGACAGAGAGTATGCCCAGTCAATATTTGGGTCTTCAAAGACCAAATCTACTGTTCGTAGCCACCACTCAAACCGTTCTTCACAGTCATCAGAACAGCAAAGCATAACAGCCAAAAAGGCAGAGTGTGCAGCGCAGCTGGCCGCAAAGAAGGTTGAAATAAACATGGAGGAGGCAATTGCTGCACAAAAGCAAGAACTTAAAAGACTGGAAAATCAGAGAGATCTCGATGTGATAGCTGCTAAGCTTAGGGCATACTCTGAAGCTGACTCAAATGAGATTTGCAGCGAAAACCAAGCAACACCTCCAGTACCACGTAAAGAAATGAAAAAAGAACAAACGTATAAGAATGGTGATGAACAAACAACCAATACTAACAATGAAGCATCATTAGTGCAAGCCCTGCATGATGCCATGTTTCTTACAAGACTTCCTACACCTGAACCCTCAGTCTTTTTAGGAGACCCACTTAAGTTCTTAGAGTGGAGAACAAGTTTCAAAGCACTGATAGAATGTCGATGTATAAATCCAGTGGACAGGTTGTTTTACCTGCAGAAATACATCAGTGGTGAGGCAAGATCTGTAGTAGAAGGAACCTTCTACAGAAAGGATGATGAAGCTTACAATCAAGCATGGGAAGCATTGAATGCTCGATACGGACATCCCTTTGTGATCCAGTGTGCATATAGAGAAAAATTGAGCAACTGGTCGAAGATTGGCCCAAGAGAGTCAGTGAAATTAAGACAATTTAGCGATTTTCTGACAGCATGCAGCAATGCCATGCCTCACATCAAGGGACTCCAGGTGTTGAATGACTGTGAGGAAAACCGAAAGATGCTCCAGAAACTCCCAGATTGGTTAACCTCTCGCTGGAATCGCCATGTCACAAAGCAGCTGCGACAAACAGAGGAATACCCCAATTTCAAGGAGTTTGCTGACTTTGTAGCAAAGGAAGCAGATATAGCATGCAATCCTGTGACATCCTTTCAAGCCTTAAAGTCTCCTGAAGAAAGGCCACTAAGAGATGTAAAACGCCCAAAGGCTAGTGCATTCAGTACAAATGTGAAAGCAGATAAATCTGATAAATCAATGTCAATTATGAAAACATGCAGTGCTGTAGAGAACAGCTCAAAAGATTCAAATGGATCAAGGAAAGTGAGCATATCAGCATTATCTTCAAACCCAGTAACATGCCTATGCTGTGGAGAGAGTCACTCAATCCACAAATGCCAGAAGCTCTCCAGTAAGCCTGCAGAGGAAAAGAAAAGGTTTGTATTAGACAATAATCTGTGCTTTGGTTGTCTTAGGAGGGGACACAATTCAAAGGACTGCAAGAATAAAGCAGCTTGTGGTATATGTAAGAAACCTCATCCAACACCACTTCACGAGGACCGTTCTGCTGCATCTTCTTCTCATGCTATGCAAGCAGAAGAAAATACATCCTCCCTTTCCTGCTGCGTCGATAGAGGTGAAGGTGGGAGCACATCCATGATAGTGCCTGTTTGGATTTCTTCAATCATCACCCCTGAAACAGAGACCTTAGTGTATGCCCTACTAGATACACAAAGTAGCAACACTTTTGTAGACCAAGGGGTAAGTGAGAAGATGGGGGCGGGTTCAGAGCCAGTCAAGTTGAAGCTTACCACTATGATGGGAAAAGATTCCATTGTTCAGAGTGAAAGAGTCAGTGGGCTTAGAGTTAGAGGGTATACCTCAAAAAGCTTTGTCAACTTGCCACCTGCTTACACCAGAGACTTCATTCCACTGGAACGTTCTCACATTCCTACCCCTGAAACTGCCAAAAAGTGGAAACATTTGACCCAGATAGCACAGGAAATACCAGAGCTGATGGAGTGTGAGGTTGGACTCCTCATAGGTTATGATTGCCCCAGAGCTTTGGCTCCACGACGAGTCATAACAGGAGGTGACTATGAGCCGTATGGTATCAAAACTGACCTGGGTTGGAGCATTGTTGGCAATTCATCTCAGGTCGCAAAGTCAACAGAAGTGACAGGTCTGTGCCATCGGGTATCTGTGAAGGAACTTCCACCATTGACACCAGCCAATGTCATCAGAGCCCTTGAAGCTGACTTCAAAGATACTAACCCGGGGGAAAAGAGCATATCACAAGATGACATTCAGTTCATGCATTTACTGAATGAAAGCATACATCAGAATGCAGATGGACACCTCGAGATGCCTCTTCCTTTTAAGACACGCCCACAACTGTCAGAAAATAAGCGACTGGCTCTGGTGCGGCTGAAGCAGCTGAAGGGAAAATTTGAGAGAAATCCTAGATTCAAGGATGACTACATTAAGTTCATGGACAGTGTGTTTAAAGATGGGGACGCAGAGAGAGCTGAGAACCAACCCAGGGCAGGATACGTCTGGTATATTCCTCACCAGGGAGTATATCACCCTAGAAAACCAGAAAAAATCAGGGTTGTGTTTGATTGCTCCGCCAAGTATGAGGGTACAGCTCTGAATGATCACTTGTTAGCCGGACCCGACCTCACAAACGGATTGACAGGAGTACTCTGCAGGTTCCGCAAACACTCAATTGCACTGATCTGTGACGTTGAAAAAATGTTTCACAGGTTCCATGTAAGCCCAGAGGACAGAGACTACTTACGATTCCTGTGGTGGGAAAATGGTGATACAAAGGCAGAGCCAAAACAATATCGAATGCGGGTCCATCTGTTTGGAGCAGCATCTTCTCCAGGCTGCGCAAATTATGGAATGAAGTACCTTGCAAGCCAAAACGAGAAGGATTATCCCGCAGCAGCCAACTTCATAAGGAAGAATTTTTATGTTGATGACGGGTTGATCAGTGTAGACTCTGTGGACACAGCCATCAAACTAGTCAGAGAAGCGCAAAATGTATGTGCCAAAGGGAGATTACACCTCCACAAGTTCATCTCAAACAACAGAGAAGTCTTGGAGTCTATTCCTGACAGTGAACTAGCTAGTGGAGTACAGGATGTGGATCTCAATCATGAGGAACTCCCAGTCCAGACTGTGTTGGGAGTGAAGTGGAGTGCGAACAGTGACACATTCTCCTTTAATGTCACACTGGATGAGAAGCCAGCGTCACGGCGGGGAATTCTCTCCACAGTCGCCTCTGTGTTTGACCCGCTAGGCTTCCTGGCTCCTTTCCTTCTACTGGGAAAGAGAATACTGCAGGAAATGTGCCAAAAGGGCATTGGATGGGACGAACAGTTGCCTGCAGAACTAAAGCCTCGATGGGAGAATTGGCTGAACGATCTGGAGAATCTGCAGAAACTCCAGATTCCAAGATGCTTTGTTCCTGAAAACCTAGGGAAGGTACAGAGGATTGAACTGCATCACTTCTCGGATGCGAGTAGCTATGGGTACGGTCAGTGTTCATATATCCGAGTGGTGACAGAAGACAAAGTGCATTGCTCCTTAGTCATAGGTAAAGCCAGGGTTGCACCCACCAAAGTTGTAACCATACCTAGACTGGAGTTAACAGCCGCAGTGGTCTCCTCAGCAGTTGGCAGTATGTTAAAGGAGGAGCTGGAGCTCAAGATTGACCAAGAATACTTTTGGACAGACTCACAGGTAGTCTTAGGCTACATTAACAACGAGGCACGCAGGTTTCATGTTTTCGTTGCCAATCGAGTCCAACGAATCAGAGAAACAACAGACCCGGCCCAGTGGTACTACATTGACACTGACCAAAACCCGGCAGACCATGCTTCCAGAGGGCTCAAGGTGGCAGAGTTGATGAAGTCATCGTGGCTCACTGGACCAAAATTCTTGTGGGAAAGAGAAATTGTCACCCAAAGGTCAACTCCACAGCTTATGGTGGGAGATCCAGAAGTCAAAGTGACACAAGCACTACAGACAAAAGTAGTTGAAGAGGACAATTTTCTGGAAAGACTGGGGCGTTTTTCAAAATGGCATACAACATTGAATGTTGTTGCTCGAATACAGAAACTGGCAAAGAGAGCGAAAACAGCAGAGCCCATAAGTGTAGAAGACAGAAGGAAAGCCAGGCTTGTACTTGTGAAGTTAGCTCAAAAGAATGCCTTCAAAGAGGAAATACAAATGTTGAATCATGGTAAACTGCCACAAAACCATCAGTTGTTCCAGCTTGATCCAGTAATGCAAGATGGTGTTCTCAGAGTGGGAGGACGATTAAAGAAGGCCTGCTTACCTCATGACTTGAAGCATCCGGTAATCTTACCAAGAGATGGGGTGATTACATCTCTGATCATAGGTTACTGCCATGAAAAAGGTCAGCATCAAGGCAGAGGACAGACTCTCAACGAGCTCAGAGCACATGGTTACTGGGTAGTGGGTGGCAGCAAAATTGTGGCAAGTTACATCAAACAATGTGTCACATGCAGGAGAGCTCGCAGACCAATGGAAACACAAAAGATGGCAGATTTACCTGCTAACCGTGTTGATCCCTCACCACCGTTCTCCTTCTGTGGGATGGATTGTTTTGGGCCCTTTCTCACTAAGCAGGTTCGTAAAGAGCATAAGAGGTACGGTCTGATATTCACCTGTCTATCCTCAAGGGCAATTCACATTGAAATATTGGAAGATCTAACAACTGATGCGTTCATAAACGCACTGCGGTGTTTTATAGCTATTCGTGGAGCTGTAAGACAAATCAGGTCAGATCGAGGGACAAATTTTGTGGGGGCAAAAAATGAACTCACAAAGGCTTTAAAAGAAGTTGATAAAGATAGACTGATGTCTTACCTGGCCGAAAAACATTGTGACTTTATCATGAACGTACCTGATGCCAGTCACATGGGAGGGGTTTGGGAACGGCAGATAAGGACAGTTAGGAGCGTCCTCAGCTGTGTCCTTTCCAAGAGTGCTGGAAGATTAGATGATGCGTCTTTAAGGACATTTTTCTATGAAGCGATGTCAATAGTAAACAGTCGCCCCCTCACTACTGACAGCATCAATGATCCCAAAAGTCTAGAACCACTTACTCCAAACCATTTGCTGACCATGAAAAGCTCTGTTCCTCTTCCTCCTCCAGGAAAATTTGTGGCAGAAGATGTGTATGCCAAGAAAAGGTGGCGCAGGGTACAGTACCTGACAGAACAATTCTGGAGTAGATGGAAGAAAGAGTATCTGACAAACATTATCCTCAGACAACGCTGGCACTCTGCAAGGCGTAATGTGAAGGTTGGAGATATCGTCATTGTCAAAGAAGACGAGGTGCCCCGTAATGAGTGGAGAATTGGCAGGGTACTAGATGTTTGTAAGGACGAAGATGGGTTGGTGCGGAAAGTTACTGTACAAATGGGAAACAGAAAGCTCAGGAAAGAGGGTCAAAGACTTACTAGTTCATCCATTCTTGAACGACCTGTTCATAAGTTAGTTGTACTTGTAGAAAACAACTAAAATGTGTTGTAATGGAACTAATCTCTAAGAACCTACAAGTAAGGAGAGTTTAAAGTGGCAGTGTTGACCTGAGAGGTATAAAATGCCAGTTGTTTATTTTTGAAAATTACTAGATTTATTTAAATGTTTCCATAAATGTGTCATAAATCATAGTAATTTGATGGGAGTGTAACTGTCTGAGGGACAGTGTTACTGAGTTTTCATGTTTAAGTCTATATTTTGGTAATTTCATTAGTGTTTGAATTCATACAGTAATTAAAAACATTAAAAATTTAATAAATAAGAGTTTAAAAAGGGATGTTGGATTTAAAACTGTACTAAAATATTTTACCTTAAAAATATTGTTTGTTTAAATTGTTACTTTATTACAAATGTCATTTTTGACGTTGAGGTCAAATGACCAGAGTTTAGCGAAGGCCTCACCTGTTGCATTGTGGGTGAGAGGAATACAGAGAGAGAGCCAACGTGGCTGCAGAGAAAAAATGTACGGCCTCAAACAAAGATTTTACACGGTCCAAGAGGCGCACACGGTAATTGTTCTTTTTGTATTTTAGCCTTGACATATTTGTGTTTAATATTTGTTGTAATTTCTTTGCACTTAATGCTCTTTCTGTACTGTTGTGACGCTAACATTGTGGGGCCCGTCTACTTAAGGAAATGTGCTTAAGAGACTGTAAAATGACTGAAAGAAGTATATTTGACTAATTGTATTTTATGTGTTTATTTTTCTTGTAGTTTTCACGGTGTCTTACGACGAAAAGGTGGAAATAAATGATCAAAAGACATCTGTATGATGCGTGGCCTTATTTAATTGGACCAGTGTAATTAACACCTGGCTCCAGCTCACATGCAGTATTCACAGGATAGGTTTATTGACAACTTCAATCTGTTTTGGGAACGTGGCTCCCTGTTCAGCAGGGATGGGATTCATCCAATACACGCGGAAGCCAGATGCTACGTGGAAATTTGCACCACGCCCTGCATACCCAGACCTCTGATGACTGTTTACATCCCGTAAACACTCCCACAAGCACACTGACCAGACACACTCTCCAAAGTCAATAATCAGAGATACAGCGCTACACGCCCCTCTGTGCTCCCTTCAGAGCAATCACCCATTCATAATCCCATAACCACCGTGTCTGTCCCCCGACTGAGACCGTTTAAACCAAACTAACAAAAGAGGTGCTATACTACAACCTAATTGGAATTAAAACAACCACTGCAACGATAGAACAGAATAGGAAAATCAAATGTGGACTATTAAATATTAGATCTCTGTCATCGAAAGCATTATTGGTAACGAATTGATATCAGATAACCACATTGATTATTCTGCCTCACCGAAACCTGGCTGGGCCATGACGAATATGTTAGTTTAAACGAAGCCACTCCTCCCAGTCATAATAATACCCAAATTCACGAGGCTCAGGCCGAGAGGGGGAGTTGCAGCCATATTTGACTCGAGCCTGTTAATTAATCCTAAACCTAAACTAAATTATAACTCGTTTGAAAGCCTTGTTCTTAATCTTCAACACCCAACATGGAAAACAGTACAGCCAATTATATTGTTGTTGTCTACCGAGCACCAGGTCCATATTCTGAGTTTTTATCTGAATTCTCAGAGTTTTTATCATGTGTAGTCCTAAATCAGACAAAGTACTTATTGTAGGTGATTTTAATATCCATGTGGACTTGACAGCAATAGCCTTAGTACTGCTTTCAATTCACTGCTAGATTCTATTGGTTCAGTCAGAGGGTGCATAAGGCCACGCACTGTTTTAACACACCCTCGACCTTGTGCTAGAATATGGCATCAAATTGACGATTTAATAGTATTTCCGCAGAATCCTTTATTATCAGACCATTTTTTAATAACTTTCGAATTCCTACTACCAGACTATACGAAATTAAATAAAAGTTTCTACACTAGATGCTTATCTGACAGTGCTATAGCTAAATTTAAGGAAGATATTCCAACAGCACTTAACTCAATGTCATGCCTTAATATAACAGAGGACTGTTATGTTAACTCTAGTCCCTCCCAACTTGATAACTTTGTAGACGCTGCTACGGCCTGCCTACGGACTACTTTAGACTTGGTTGCTCCTATCAAAAAGAAGATGATGAAGGAAAGGAAACTAGCACCTTGGTATAACTCCCAAACTCGCAAATTAAAACAAATCTCACGAAAACTTGAAAGTAAATGGCGTTCCACCAAACTGGAAGAATCTCGTGTGGATTGGCAAGATAGTCTAAAAAATTATAGGAGGGGTAGGTACGTACGACTACCATTGTGATCACTGTTTCACTATCTTTATTATGACTATTATTGCCACCATTCACCACTCCCCCAACCGGTGCCGTTAGACACCGCCTACCAAGAGTCTCTCCTTTTTTAGATAAGGGTGAAGAAGGGCCATAACATTTTGAACTGTGTCTCCTTCTGTCTCCTGCTTTAACAGATGTTTAGGCTAAGTAGAGAGCAGGATCAGAGGGGAAAGGTAGTAAAGTCATTGTGACTGTTTATGGTGTTTTTTCATCTGCGTAGCTGCTAAACTCATCCTGGAGGGGGGGTGGTTTAAGTGAGTTCTTACTATATAGATGTATGGTTTTCTAGCTGGGTCAGAAGACCCTTTCAGATGTGCCATAAGTACTTGTGAAACAGTTTTCTCTGCATTTGCAAATGTAAATAAATACTCAAAGACCAAACTTTGGTTTAATCCTCAAATCGTCCTTATTTGTTTCATCTGGTGTTTTTGATACGCACTCCTGCTGCTAACAAGAAAAACTTCCACTACAGGAAACTCTGAGTTTTCGGTTCCAGAACAGCTGATATGAGTTGGTTCAATCAAAGAGTAGGTTCACGCGTGTGCACCACCACAATAAAAAGGCAGCATGAACGGAGCCATGATACTACGATTCACCATGGTAACAACCACAAACAAACGGGTCGGCGGAAATACTCATGCGCACAAACAGCGAGTTAAAAAAACAACACAGCGGCTGCTTTAAAAGAGAGAGAAAATTGCTGCTAGAGTAAATATTCCAATATGGTGTAGCCTATCATATTTAATCATAAGTATAGCCTAATATTACTAGTGAAATTGTATTGAAACTATAATCTATTTCATTTAGGTGCAATACTGCAGGCGAAAAAGTACTACGCCTACTAATCCCACTGAGGCTGCAGCACCATCATTAAGAGAATTATAATTCATAATCTTTTATTTCAAAGAGTTTACATTATTCACTTGCAATACTGTGGAACTCCTTTGTAATGGCTCTTACTTGTTTGTGTCCAGGGAACACTACAAAACATTTAAAACACGTTTCAGAGCAAATCACACTCTTCTGACGACGCTACAGCGGCTTTACTAAACCATAGTAACTGACTCTGAGGTGAAGTTACCTCTCTTTCTGAAACAGAAAACCCAGAGTTACCCTCATCTCAGGGTTAACTAACTCAGAGTTTTCACTAAACCTGCTTTCTGAAATGGGGCCCAGGGCTTACATCATTATGGGAACATGTACACACAGAAATGGAGCCTATGGTTAAACTTTTATTCTGCATTAACCCTTATTTTGTACTTTTGGGGAGTAGGGCAGGTGTAGGACTGCAATATATGTTTCATAATGAAGAGAAATTATAGTGTAAATTCAACGCATTGAAGAAGAAATAATTCTGTTAACTTAAAAAAAATTAGATGGTTAAATTATATTAAATCAATGGTTAACACTTTATAATAACCATCAATAATGAATGCTAAATTGATGGTTATACAAACTAATGTTTTTTTACTCTTGACAACAATGAAAACCCTAACCCTGGCATTAACAAGGTGTATATACTAGGAGAGGTTGTCGTAGCTGTGGTAGCCTTAACCTCTACCTGACCCTGCAACAATCAAGACGATAACATCACATGTAGAATTACTCAAGTTTCATGATTCAACTTGGAGTTGCAGCAGTTCACCAAACTTCCTCCTGTAAACTAATCCCACTGTCACTTCTATGAGCTTTCCTTTCACTTTCTACACCAGTGTCCTCCCTGTGTGTCTGCGACATACTCCAACTAAAATTACAGCTTCAAAGAAACAGAATTACGCTCTGTTGTATGCTTTTGTGTGGTACATAGTTGAAAATGATTTGAGTTATACTTCAACACTCTGATGCTTTGACTTCAACGCTCACTGGACACATTGTCAATCCCTGACCAGTGGAGGTGGTCCCTGATTGTACCTGTGCCTAAAAACAAAAGGCCCGAAGAGATGAATGACCTGTGGCTTAGAGCTTAGATCGGCCCAAAAAATCAAGCCCGAACCTGCCCGAGCCCGAGCACGTTGTGTCCGAGCCCGGCCCGGCCCGAAACATTAACTGTAATTATGAGCCCGAGCCCGATTTAAACCCGACAATTTTTTAATACGTGGGCCGTTATAACTGACGTTCTCAACTACAATTCAGAGTTGTTTGAACTACAGAAATCTGTTTAGAATAATACAACAAGGACGAAGCCTGTAAACTGCGCTGTTTGTTTAGAATGGAACGGATCGCAAATGGATCCGAATGAAGAAACGTAAAAAAAAAAAGAAACAATGATGAACAACATATTGTTGTCACTGCCCACGACTTGTTTAAACTGCTTCCATACCTCCGACTTTCCTCCACACTTGCTCAAAGTTAATTCTCCTGTTTTTCTTTTTTTCTTTACATCTTCAAGCTCCTGGTGTGATGCGTGCGAGAGGAGGAGACTCCGCGCATGACACGTGCTGCATTTTGTAACAGCAGCCTAACTTTTGTACACATTTGTTACTTTTATATAGCCTATATATATATTTATAATACTTCTGATTATGGCATAGCTATCTCCCCACCCAAATAGGATAATAAGGTAATGGATAAAAAAAAAAAAAAAAAAAATTGCTTGATCAAGGGTCCGGCCCAGGCCCGAGGATGTGGCGGAAAATAACGGCCCGAGCCCGACCCGAGGTCCGCTCGGGCTTGGGTCGGGCTCGGGCTCGGGCTCGGGCCGAGAATCTAAACTCTACTGTGGCTATTGTTTTGTCTCCCATACTGTTTACACCATATACCAATGAGTGTCACGCTTAAAACTATAATGCGTTGTTTCTGTCGCCCCAATGAGTAATTCTAACCCCGCATTTCCACAGGATGCGGAACGTCTGAGGACCGGCTCCGCTGTGGAACGACTGCGTGCTCCGCCATCCGTCAATACCCACCAGGTCCAGATTTGTTGCGTAATGGCTGCGGCCAGCCGACCACGAGATCTCGCAAATTCACGTATGTTTGCGCGATATAACAGGATGTAGTTTATATAAACAGAACCACAAAACCAACAACAGTTTGTTTCCATCCAGATGAGTAGAGGGGAAACAACTCTGTGCTGTGTTTTCAAGGTGTAGTGCAGGGAAATATGACCTGCCGTGAGCACGGTGGATTTTATTTTGAAAAGTAACCGGATGTTTTATTTTGTTTCTGTGCTCGACTTCCTGTCCCGCACAATCTGAATTGTGCTGAATTGCTGCGGAGCTCTCCGTCGTCCGTCAAAAATAGAAGCTCTGCGTATCTGCTGCGGAGGGCTGCGGACTGACGGAACTGGGACGGAGTAGGGACGCAGACGTTCTGCAGTCAGTGGAAATACACATATTGACTTTAATGGAAACCTAATGACTCCGTCGAAATTCCGCAGACGTTCCGCATCCAGTGGAAATTGCCTGTAAGTAATAACGACAACACTGTCGGCGCATCCACATGACGCAAGCCTTAGGTGATCGCGTACTTCGGGTTTTCAGCCATGCCTTCACCTGTTGCAGCAGTCCTCTTTGTCTCCAAAGCGAAACACTGCTGTTTTCTCAGCGGTGACGTAAAAGGCATCCGCACTACACCATTTGGTAAACAGCCACACTGAGAAATACAGAGAGTTTTGTGGAGCTGATAGGCGTAATTAGCTTTGTATCAACTCATCCAGCAATGGCTTGAATATAACAACATTCATTAAAGGAACATACATACTCCACTACATTTCCGTTCCGTTACATTTTCTGATCAGTTTTCCCCTGCCAAAATGTCTTCCTGATCGTCACACGTTTGTCTCACCAGTGAAGTTTGGTTACCATTGATATGGGGCACCTCTAATCCTTCATCGGCTTCCAAGCCAGCTCCGGTGCTCCAGAGCCCGGGTGCAGCGCTGCTGACCCTCAGTAATACAGCCTCCGGTAAAAGTGAAAATGTTTTTGTTTTTTTTTATTAAATGGGGCACCATTTGAAAGGGAACTAAACAGGCTTTCCAACGGTATAACATTTATTGCCAAAAAGCATTGTTACCACAGAGAAATAATCCACCAAACACAAATTTCCTTACTTTCTGTTTTTATTTAAGAGAAAACTTAGGAAGATATTGGTGAATGAGGCCCATTGAGACTAAAACAAAGATAATTGTTATATATTGTTATATATTTTAGGCGTAGTAGAGGAGAAAGCCAAGCCCTTCTGCCTTCACGTGAGTTTTTAAAGTTACAGAGATTATGACAAATGGAGCACAGTGTAAATTCGTTCAGGAAGACTTCTAAACTTAATCACTTTTCTCTCTCTTCTAAACTGAACAGCTGATAGAGGCGTTCACTTTTATTTTAACCAATCAGAAGCAGCATGACATCCCGGTTTTACACCTGTCTCTCTCTGCTGCTCAGTTGTCATTTCAGGCTAAGAGCACAACTCTCCTCCTCCCCTTGCACCTCCGGTCTTCATCACGTACGGCTCCTGGGTCCTCCTCCGGCAGGCCACTACCGTCGGCTCCTCGGTTTGGTCTTTGGGCTCCTCACACCACCATCAGTGTCTGGACTCCATCAGGGGATTATCTCTTGGTTTTCTACCCCTTTATAAAACGATGGAGTCTAATCTCCAAAGACTGTACATTTCATATTATGCATATGTACAATAAATCTTTGCATATCTGCAATGAAGTCTCTCCTGATTGAAATGCCCTCTGAAAAGTAAAAATCCACTTGAGCTTTGCAGCTTCAGCTTCAGCTTGTAATGGTGGAGTCTAATCTCCAAAGACTTTGTACATTTCATATTTTTCTTATGTAACTTATAAATAAATATTTTCATATCTGCATTGAAGTCTCTCCTGATTGAAATGAAGCTCAGCGTAAATTCTTTCAGGAAGACTTCAATAACGTTTTCACATCTCTTCTAATTGATCAGCTGTTTCTAGGCATTCACTTTTCAGTTAAAACAATCAGATTCAGCCATGTCTTTCACAAGCCAATCACAGCATGACATCCCTGCTTTAAATCTGTTCGCTCCTCTGCGGTTCTCAGTTGTCATTTCAGGAATAGAGGGTTTTTGTTTTTTTTTTTTCCTTTTTTTTGAATGTCGACTGAGATGTTTGAGAGCCCCTCCTCCTCCTTGGTTAAAAACTCAAACTTGGTTCTCGGCAAGTTTGAGTTTTTAACCAAGCCTTGTTTCTGGTGCATCTTAGATGATTGTGTTCATGGCAATTCACACATTATCGATGGGGAAGTACATCACATACAAATACACGTCATGTTATCTTGGTAGTTATGTTCAGTTAAATGTTTGTTACATTTTAGGTAGGCTGTCACGGGGAGACCGAACAAGACTGTAACTGTGCCTAGTGCATGAGTCTATGTAATCAAACGGGTGTCTAGGTTCTCGGCAAGTATGAGTTATCAACTGATCCGACAGGACGGCTGATGTGATCAATTGCTAAATTAACCATTTTACTGTTACTTTTGTATTCCACTCTTTAAGTGGAAGCTAGTTGGCCTAGCTTGCTAATGTAAGCACTGATCATAACTACTTGTTATCTGTTATCTCAACACCTGAAAAAGCAAAAACAAACTGCTTTATTTTCAAGGTTGACGGGAAGACAACACAAGGGTTAAGCTTAACCATCTGTGCATGAGAGTTTTTCTTTGTACGGGAAATGCAAACGTGCTTCACCCGGAGTACTTTTAACCACTTCCTCAATGACTGTGTGAAACTCTCTGCAATGAGTCACAAACACTACTGCCCAATGTACTCCTGAGAACACAAATGAAAGTAATATTTGCTAAGATCTCACATTGACTTAAACAGGACGGCTGCTGTGATCAATTGCTAAATTAACCATTTTACTGTTACTTCTGTATTCCACTCTTTAAGTGGAAGCTAGTTGGCCTAGCTTGCTAATGCAAGCACTGATCATAACTACTTGTTATCTGTTATCTCAACACCTGCTGTTATATTCCTTTATATTGTGTGTGTGTGTGTGTGTACATATATATATATATATATATATATATATATATATATGGAACACGCCAACTTATTGGGAATTTAGCTTATTCACCGTAACCCCAAGAGTTAGACAAGTCCATACATACCCTTCTCATCTCCGTGCGTGCTGTAAGGCTGTCTGGCGGCCCCAGAGGCAGCAGCCCAGTACAGTACATGCAGGTGAATGGTTCCAGTAATCCTACTGCTCCCAATAAGTGACAAAATAACGCAAACATGTTCCTATTTACATGTTGTGATTTGTAGAGTCACAGCGTGTACAAAAAACAACGTAACATGAGACACAGCCATCTTCTAACCGTAAACAAACCGGGAACTATATTCTCAGACAGGTTTGCTGCAAAGCAAATCATTCCGCCCAAGTACTATATTCTTCTGCCTGAGAATATAGTTCCCGGTTTGTTTACGTTTAGAAGATGTTACGTTGTTTTTTGTACACGTCCGAAAGTCCGAACCATCCAAAAAATGCTTTCACACTATAAACGAACCGGACCATGGCCACCTCTTTTTATTGGACCAAAATTTGGTCTTTTGATCCGCGCTGAGGTCCGGGGGAGGTTTCACACCTGTAATTTTGGCTAAAAATCCGAAAGTCCGGACCAAATGAGGTAGGTGTGAAAACGCCCTAACATTGGACCAAGATGACCTCACTATAGACGATGCAGCTCTTCTGTCTCTCCTCTCCCGTGCTGCTGCTGGGGCATTTGGGTTAAGTGGCATCGGCACATGCAGTTCAACATCACATCTCCTTAAGTCCTCTAATATTTCCTCATTTATGTCATCAACACATCCATGATTCATGGAAATGTGTAAAACAAGGTCATATTTTTCCTTGTATTTATGTATGGTTTGCAAAAATGGGAACTGCTGGGTCTGTGAGATGAGAGAAGCAAAGTGTATGCGCAAGTGTGTACATTAAGGCCAAGAATGCACCCTTAAAATATCATCTGAATAACGCGCCACTGACTTTAGACTAGGTTTTTCCTGGTCTGTGGCGGAATTGTTTTCTGAAACTGCAAAATAGCACTAGGGAACGTTTACGCCGGAACATGCCTCCTCTTTGCTGAACCGCCCCCGGGAGCGCAAGTTCATTCCCTAATTTACCGACGTGAGTCTGTGGAGGGAAAAGTCCACTGTGCGTCGGGTGCAAAATAGAAATGATACATGCGTCGGTGTACAAAGTCAGTTGCGCTGGGTGCAAGATAGGGCCCTATAACTTTAAGTGTGCAGATGATACAGCTTTGCTGGGGCTCTTAAAACCTGACAAATCCTTCTCAGGTGGTTCGAAAAAGAGGAGGGGAACTTCATTAAATGGTGTTTGGACAATTTCCTTGAGGTCAATGGGCCTCATTCACCAACCGTTCTTACAATGAATTGTGTTCTTAAACCCCACTTACGCACTTTTTACGAAGATTCTGACATTCACATTCACATTGGATTTGTTCTTAGCTAAGAACAAAATCAACGAACACTCGAGAGCACTCTTACGCACATTTGAGTGATGACAATTTGCTCCAAATAATTGGTTACTGCATTTTATTTAATTCTACAGTCATTTACAATGATAGTATTGTACTGTAATGTATTTCTGATCATTTGTTGAAAAAAAATAATAGTATGCAAAGAAACACTAACACTGCAAATTACATCAGCAATTAAACTGATTAAATCCCGTGTTATTTGGTGATTGATCGCGCTATTTATAGGGCCAAAATGCAGTGGTGGAATGTAACAAAGTACAAATTCTTTGTTACTGTACTTAAGTAGCCTACATTTTTCACGTATCTTCATTACGTTTTGCAGCAAATATCTATACTTTCTACTCCACTACATTTCCGTTCCGTTACATTTTCTGATCAGTTTTCCCCTGCCAAAATGTCTTCCTGACCGTCACACGTTTGTCTCACCAGTGAAGTTTGGTTACCATTGATATGGGGCACCTCTAATCCTTCATCGGCTTCCAAGCCAGCTCCGGTGCTCCAGAGCCCGGGTGCAGCGCTGCTGACCCTCAGTAATACAGCCTCCGGTAAAAGTGAAAATGTTATTAAATGGGGCACCATTTGAAAGGGAACTAAACAGGCTTTCCAACGGTATAACATTTATTGCCAAAAAGCATTGTTACCACAGAGAAATAATCCACCAAACACAAATTTCCTTACTTTCTGTTTTTATTTAAGAGAAAACTTAGGAAGATATTGGTGAATGAGGCCCATTGAGACTAAAACAAAGATAATTGTTATATATTGTTATATATTTTAGGCGTAGTAGAGGAGAAATCCCACTCATCAAGGTTAACAATGAACCAGGGACGTGCACAAGTACGAGCTATTGTTGCCCGGGCAACTGCCCGTTTGCCCTGATTGGCTTAGCTGCCCCTCTGGTGAAAGAGCCTAAATAAACTCTTCTCTCTTTCTTTTTTTTTGCTGTTGTGGCTGCATCAATACGATAATACGACCATCATTACCAAATTTATACCAAATTAAATCACTATATCATCCAATCTTTGCCCTCAGCGATGCCCACTGCCCCCACTCACGTGACTTTGTTTTCTCACACACGGAGCACCGCATATGAAAGAGGGAAAGCCAAGCCCTTCTGCCTTCACGTGAGTTTTTAAAGTTACAGAGATTATGACAAATGGAGCACAGTGTAAAATAAATATTTTCATATCTGCATTGAAGTCTCTCCTGATTGAAATGAAGCTCAGCGTAAATTCTTTCAGGAAGACTTCAATAACGTTTTCACATCTCTTCTAATTGATCAGCTGTTTCTAGGCATTCACTTTTCAGTTAAAACAATCAGATTCAGCCATGTCTTTCACAAGCCAATCACAGCATGACATCCCTGCTTTAAATCTGTTCGCTCCTCTGCGGTTCTCAGTTGTCATTTCAGGAATAGAGGGTTTTTGTTTTGTTTTTTTCCTTTTTTTTGAATGTCGACTGAGATGTTTGAGAGCCCCTCCTCCTCCTTGGTTAAAAACTCAAACTTGGTTCTCGGCAAGTTTGAGTTTTTAACCAAGCCTTGTTTCTGGTGCATCTTAGATGATTGTGTTCATGGCAATTCACACATTATCGATGGGGAAGTACATCACATACAAATACACGTCATGTTATCTTGGTAGTTATGTTCAGTTAAATGTTTGTTACATTTTAGGTAGGCTGTCACGGGGAGACCGAACAAGACTGTAACTGTGCCTAGTGCATGAGTCTATGTAATCAAACGGGTGTCTAGGTTCTCGGCAAGTATGAGTTATCAACCGATCCGACAGGACGGCTGATGTGATCAATTGCTAAATTAACCATTTTACTGTTACTTTTGTATTCCACTCTTTAAGTGGAAGCTAGTTGGCCTAGCTTGCTAATGTAAGCACTGATCATAACTACTTGTTATCTGTTATCTCAACACCTGAAAAAGCAAAAACAAACTGCTTTTTTTTCAAGGTTGACGGGAAGACAACACAAGGGTTAAGCTTAACCATCTGTGCATGAGAGTTTTCTTTGTACGGGAAATGCAAACGTGCTTCACCCGGAGTACTTTTAACCACTTCCTCAATGACTGTGTGAAACTCTCTGCAATGAGTCACAAACACTACTGCCCAATGTACTCCTGAGAACACAAATGAAAGTAATATTTGCTAAGATCTCACATTGACTTAAACAGGACGGCTGCTGTGATCAATTGCTAAATTAACCATTTTACTGTTACTTCTGTATTCCACTCTTTAAGTGGAAGCTAGTTGGCCTAGCTTGCTAATGCAAGCACTGATCATAACTACTTGTTATCTGTTATCTCAACACCTGCTGTTATATTCCTTTATATTGTGTGTGTGTGTGTATATATATATATATATATTAAGGCGGTCAATCGATTAAAAAATGTAATCTAATTAATTATATACTCTGTGATTAATTAATCGAAATTAATCGCATACGTAATTAACGGTGCCTGAACCAATACTTTTTAAGAAACTAAAAAAAGAAAAGAAAAACAAAGGGTACTAAACAACAGTCGGTGACATTAAAGAACGGCTTGTTTATTGCTAAGGCCATATGGTCAAAATTAAATGATTTAATAATAATGTATAACAATACGAATAACTTATTTCACTAGTAAATTGCTGTTGAACGACAAAAACAACCACCAGATGGGAAAAGGACATTTATCATAACTTCAAATGCACCACGAGGCTGTAGTTTACCAGTTTCATTGAACGCACCGTCTGTGTTGTGTTTCCGACTGCAGATTGTTAGCTACATACCTCATACCTTCTTATATACTGTCTATGTTACATACCAGTGTTGAATCCTCTACAGTAAAACACAGTCAAACTTTACACCTTTAGCGTTAGCTGTCAGCATTTTAACCGTTTTTAATCCAGCTACTAGCTTGCGGTAGGCTAACGTTAGCAGAGAGTAATAGGCAGGAGCTTATGTCAACTTGGAATGCAGATTGATTGATGACCGGCAGGTCAAGAGGTCACGAGCTGTCAAAAATATGATTGACGGTCACCAGATGTTTCTGACGCGATTCTTCCGGAACTTTCCAGAAAGAGGGCGTGCCTAAGACCGGATATTACCAGGGAGGAGACAGGAAGCTGCGTATTAATGGTCCGAGACAGGAAATTGCATTTTTTAAATGAACCAATGGGCGAGATACAGGAATATGCATTTTCAAATGAACCAGTGAGAGAAGAGGGGTGGATCAACAATTAGTTTGGTTCAAGCATAAAAAGGGTGTCTTTTCTGGTTGAAACATGGAAAGACGGCCTTTCATTTTACTCACCATACTCACCTCGGCTTTACCCGGTTTTTACGGAGCCCCAGTCATGTATGGTCGAGGGATAGGCTCTATCTTTTTGAAATTGTTCAGGTTCGAGAATACGGATCAAGAAGGTTCAGGAGGTATTTTGGTCCTGTCCCGTAGAGCAAGGAAACGACCTCCAGGCGAGCGTGTTGTTTCCTCTGCATTTAAAAAACGTGCGACGCTCAAGAAGAGTAAATCAGTCAGGAGAGGCACGCCTAAGAGAAGGAAGTCGGCGCAGAGCTCTGACATATTTTAATGCAGCACACACAATGGCTCTTTTACATCAGAAATCAGCCGAGTGCACCCTGGCTGAACTGGATATCTAATATAATCGTACTCTATTCCTGAAAATTCGAGGATCTGCAACCAGGAGAACCTCTTTCTGGGTGCTATGCCCCACTATTTAGCTTTAGTCATGGTGCACCATAATTATGTAGGACGTAGAGACCTGTCACCCTTTAATTTCAAAAATAATGATGTAGAATATTTGGCCTTGTGTCAGGACAGCAGACAGGTTCTAGCTAAACCCTTTCAACCCTGTTTCAATAGCGGAAATTCATTCAGAGAATTTTACAACATGTTACGGCGATGGGTCATCATCTGAAAGATTTACCTCTTAGCATCAACCGATGCCACCCTAAACTTTTTCTGGAATGTCGAGTTTTTCAACAGAAACCCTTTTTTATCGCGTTTAATAACATGTTGAGGAGTCTCAAGGGTCATTTCTCTAGCTCCCTCGAGGTAGCCCTCCACCAGCTCTGCCACACTATCAAAGTTGATTTGTTCGCAACATTCTCGAGTTTGAGTAATACCTTTCACCTTCATCACAACTTTTTTCTGATTTTTGGTTTGGTACGTATAGCTTTTGGGCCTGGCTGCTACATATTCCTGTATAGTGTCCCCGTTCAACTCATCCGTAAGCTCGCCGAGGAAATTACCCAGCTCCAAAGGTGCCTCACCCTCTTTCATCACATATATCAGACTGTCTGTATCTGTATAGAGAACGTTCTCTTGCAACTTTTCTAAATAACTGTACAGTTTTAGATGCCCATAAGCTGTAGTAAACACCGCAATGAAAATGTTATTGGTTCGTCCGGGAGGCACGAAGCAACGTTCATGGTATGTCCACTGAATCAAGGCTATGTCATCCTCGTTGTTGTTTGTTGGTAAGAAAGACACGTGTCTTAGATTATATTGCCCTGAAAACACTAAACTGACAAGGTGTTCAGGCGATTTGACGAGCGTGGTTTGAACTAAATTACTTCTTTGTGCAAAACATCCCCCAAAAATTGTGTGCTGAATGAAAATGTTTTTCGAAAACATCACCCATTCCAACCACTGAATCGAGCAGCACGAGTATTTTTTTTTTTTGACGCCTGTAGTCGTCAGGCGAAGGAATCGCGAGTGTCTTTTCAGGCAGGAAGTTTGTCTGGAAAACCATACTATCTCAGGTCTGGAAGGGTGTGCCGTGTATTTGGACGACGTGGTCGTCTACTCCGACTCCTGGGAGGAGCATGTTTGGAGAGTGCAAGCCTTGTTCGAAAGGGGGGCCAGGTTGACTGTTAATTTGGCAAAGTGTGAGTTTGCCAAGGCTACAGTCACATACCTAGGCAAGGTTGTTGGTCAGGGGTTTGTCTGTCCCGTGGAAGCCAAGGTCCAGGCTGTGAAGCAGTTTCCACAGCCTTCCACAAACAAAGAACTGATGCGCTTCCTGGGAATGACGGGGTACTACCGTGCTTTCTGTAACTACTTTTCAGTAGTAGTGTCCCCACCAGTGTTGGGCAAGTTACTTCCAAAATGTAATACATTATAGATTACTAGTTACTGTCATTTGAGAGTAATTAGTTATATTACAATATTACTGTCTCTGAATTGTAATGCATTACACTACTTTTGCATTACTTTTGAGTTACTTTCACCAAAATAACAGGGGAAGTTTGATTTGGCAGCTAGCTTGTGAATTTCACCACCGGATCAATAAAGTCTCGTCTTTATTCACTTTAATACATCATAGATTATTCATATTTTGTATAATTAATATAAATATGCAAAGTAACTAAAGCTATACAAAATAGATAAGTAAAACATATAATAGGCAAGTAGGAGAAAATGAAAATACTCAAAAGTATGGCATTGTTGTAAAATGTTTGTTTATAGCACTTCAATAAGAAATTCATGTTTAGGTTAAAACACTCTAAAGGAAATGTTCAATTATAGTGTGATTAAAACTCTATTAACATTATTTACAGTACTTGATTTACAGCTGATATGTGAAAAGGGAGCCTACACAACCTTATTTAACAGTAATTTAGTTTTACTGCGAAGCGTCACAGGAAGTGCTTTTATTTTGAAGTAGGCTACACGGAAGTTGTCTGTTGTGTAGCCTACTCTTGCTAGCTTACTGAGAAGCAACATGTCTGTCAGGCTCCAGTTGTTCACTTTCTTGTTTGTAAAACTGCAACATATTGAACAGTAAATGGTCACAGTAAAAGACAAGCGTTTTTGGTCGTCATTCGAAGCCATTCCACTACAGGCATAGTTACTCTCCACGGCTGATAAAAATGCAATGATATTTACGTGTAGCAAGCCTCAACATTAATTCCCGACATGTTTATATCTGTCAGCCGCTGACGTACCGTCACCTGTTGGGACATACATGCTGTCCGTACCGTCTCTGGTTCTGACCACGGGAACAGAAACAGGACAGCTCACTTCAACGGAGCGTAATAACTCCTGAAAATAATATCCATCTCGCAAATGTATCTGTCTCTGCAGTCATCTCAACCATCGAATACAGCGACAGGAAAATAATACGGCTTTTTTTTTTTTTCCTGTGAAGAAATGTGTCGCGGTGTTGGTGAATTCTTAAAAAAACCAATGCATCACTAAATGTTGCGTTAAAATGCGTTGTAACTCGCGTTACTGAGATTGTAACGAGTGTAATATTACCGGAATTTAATTAGTAATGCGTTATATTACTGCGTTACAGAAAAAAGGAATACATTACTGTAATTGCGTTACTTTTGTAACGCGTTACTCCCAACACTGGTCCCCACTGCCCAACCTGTTGAAGGCCAAGGTTGAATTTATCTGGTCCACCCAGTGTCAAGAGGCATTTGATGAAGTTAAGGCTCTTTTGTGTTTGGCACCTGTGTTGGCAGCACCGAATTTTGGGAAACCTTTCAAATTGCAGGTAGATGCCAGTCAAATCGGTGCTGGGGCTGTGCTTCTCCAGGAAAATGATGCCAATGTTGAGTGTCCAGTCAGTTTCTTCTCCCGGAAAAAAATAAAAAAATAAATAAATAAATAAATAAATAAATAAATATATATATATACTGAAACAGAATCAGAAAGGGCTTTATTGCCAAGTACGTTGCACATACGAGGAATTTGTCATGGTGTTGTTGGAGCATGTCACACATACAAATATAAGAAGGATAAAAAGAATATAAACAATATAAGTATAAACATATACACACAGTATGTATTAATAACGATAAAATTAAATAAATAGTAAAATAAGTTAAACAGTATAAGTATAACAACTGTATTGTACAACTTCCATTTCTTATACACATTTCCTGTATTTCTACCCAACTGTCTGTTAGGAACTGTATGTTCCTTTCGTACCACATAAGGCTTACTCTATATTTAAAGACTTAAGCTTAACAATCTGTGCATGAGAGTTTTTCTTTGTACAGGAAATGCAAACGTGCTTCACCCGGAGTACTTTAAACCACTTCCTCAATGGCTGCATAAAACTCTCTGCAATGAGCCACAAACACTACTGCCCAATGTATTCCTGAGACTTGTAAGTCTTAACTAGCTTCTTTATATGCTACAAACCCTCTTTTGACACTGTTCAACAGTGTGAACCGTGAGATTGCTATGTCAGTAAAATGATGTGGCAGTGGACAGAGACAGAGGGTGACATGAAGAGATATATATTTAGACTTTTACTGATCGGTGTAAAACTGTCAATGTCAGACTAGAGTCTACGGGGAATTACTGTATTTCTGAGCATCATAGACCATCAGTCTGTCTGTCTCTTTAAGTACTGAAGGCTGTGTTCACTTTTCTCAACAGGTTGGAGAAATGGACTCAGATCAAATGGACATCGCTGCCCTGGGTCGACCTTTCACCCTGGGAATGCTCTATGATGCTCGGAGAGATGAACTCAT
This sequence comes from Sander lucioperca, assembly GCF_008315115.2. Classification (NCBI taxonomy): domain Eukaryota; kingdom Metazoa; phylum Chordata; class Actinopteri; order Perciformes; family Percidae; genus Sander; species Sander lucioperca. The sequence continues at coordinate 35,722,593 of NC_050184.1, forward strand.
CCCAGGTAAGTGTTGACTACATTCAAAATATTTCTAAATATATCTGTCACAGTTCTACTTAAAGGAACTCTGAAGTAATTTCATAAAGAAGTTAAACTATTTCAACCATAGGCGTAGAAGATAACCCACTCCCAAAAAGAGATAAAAATAACCATTCAGCCCTAATCCTAACCTCTAACCCTATTAAAATTATTATAGGGTACCCTGTAAGGTAAAAGTCTTAAATTTGATAATCTCAAATTAAGGCCTTAAAAGCCTTGAATTTGGTATACAAAGTCTTGGATTTCGTTACAAAGTTCTTATATGTTTTGCTTTTCCTAGGATTAAGTTCATACCGTAACAAAATTAACTGTTACTAATGTAGGCTAATTAAAAACTGATCGGAGCCCGTCGCTGGATGCACCGGAGGACCGAGACACAAAGTAAACACGCCTTTCTGACCGGTACCGGGGGGGGGGGTAGTGGTTAAACTAAGCGGAGGATGTGCGGAATGTGTCGGTGTGTGTCGGAACCTGGCTGGCCGCTCGGTGCCTTCAGACAAAGCTCAAGCTAACAGGCTAACGGCTTATTAGCTAGCCAAACATCGAGCTGTAACAGCTGCAAAGATTGGATCTGTGAGCGCATTAATCTGCTCGGTGTGCATCTTATAACAAACAGAGCGAGCAGCCGTCGGACTCTAACATCTGTTGATCCGTGTAGGACTTCACTGTGAGCGGACTGTTTAGAGACGATGTGACTGGCAGGTAACGTTAACGTTTATCTGCTACTGTAGCAGAGCTGCAGGTAAACGCTGAACTGAGCTGTGTGTTTTCAGTGTTAAACACAGCTACAGGTATTCATGCACTGACTGTTGTTGGTGATTTACAGAGGTGGAAGACTTACTCAGATCATGTATTGCAATAAAAGTAGAGTTGTAGAGTTACAAATTACTGCATTCAACATCTTCCTTAAGTAATAGTACAAAAGTATTATCAAAATATACTTAAAGTACCAAAAGTGCTCATTATGCAGTGTAATATATCTTATTTTATTGGATTGTATTATAATCCAATAAATTGTATTAAATATGACTGATAATTTAAATAAAATGTTTTATTTAATTCAAGTAGCCTACTTGTACATCATTATTTTCTAGGGTTTAAAATGTATACAGATTTGACATTTTCCCCTCATACTTCTGTCAGAATGGGTACGAAGTTGGCATTGAATTTCATTTGAAATGGTATTAAAAAGGTCTTAAAAAGCCTTGAATTTAAGTTGGAGGATCCTGGCGGTACCCTGTATTAGCAAATGCTTTGTAATTCCACTTTGTAGTTGTGAGCATTTATTAGTTGACTAAATTATTGATGCATGATAAATTGTTGGTATATTATCCTGCACAGAGTATGAAAAATTAAATTGTAAATACTGCTGTAGAATTTCAGCCGATTATTACATCCATGAAGCCGTTTTTACAACATCCCTGGAACAGGGTTGCCCTATTTTCTTATACTGCACTATAACTTTTATTCTTGTATTTTATTTAAAGCACTTTGAGTTGCCTTGTTGCTGAAATGTTCCAATAAAGCTGCCTTGCCTATGAAACCTGACTCTGATTGAGGATTGGTTCCAAATTAGTGAAAACTGTTTTTATGGTCAATTACTTTGGTACTGCAGAAATCAGGGAGTGAGATTATTAGAGCAGAAATCATAGTTTTGGTGTCAGTCTTGATTGTGTGTGCAGTCGTCCAACTCTTTGCATTAGAGCGGGGCTGAGTTTTGTCACCTGACAAAACACACACACACACACAATGAATATAGAAGCTGTTTAGGGAACTGCTGACAGAAGGATAAGCTGCAACATTTAGAAATCTAAATTATTATTATTAGTTTTCTGTGACTTTACATTAAAATGATTTTCCTGCTTTATCAGATGACTGATGGTTTCTAATTTCTATAGGTTTGACATTGTGGGATGATAAAACTCTACAAGGGAAGATAACTGAAAGCTCTCAGCGCACCAGTGCATTTCAAATTTCTGCTTCTGACTCCACTGAATCCAAGTTCCATCTGCTGGATGTTAAAGCTTCTCTGAAGGCCAGTTTCCTGAGTGGACTGATTGAAGTCGGAGGATCTGCCAAGTATCTGAATGATCAGAAGAAATTCCACAATCAGAGCAGAGTGACGTGTCAGTACAAAGCTACCACCAACTTCAAGCAGTTGATGATAGATCTTCTAACCACTGACCCCCAACAGATGGATGTCATTAAGAAGAGCTCAGCAACACATGTAGTCACAGGCATCCTTGATGGGGCAAATGCTTTCTTTGTGTTTGACAGTGAGAAGTTAGAGGGCAGCAGTGTTCAGGACATCCAGGGCAGCATGCATGCCGCTGTAAAGAAGATTCCTACATTTAATATTGAGGGGCAAGTTAAGCTCAAGCTGACTGATGAAGAAAAAGCCCTGACACAGAAATTCTCCTGCAAATTCTACGGAGACTTCATTCTTGAAAGCAACCCTTCAACATTTGAAGAGGCAGTGAATACCTATGTACAACTCCCAAAGCTACTGGGAGAAAAAGGAGTTCCAGTGCAGGTCTGGCTGACGCCGCTGAAGAATTTTGACGCTGAAGCTGCTGAGCTGAAGAAAGAGATCAGCCATGGAGTAGTTGGGAAGGCACAGCATTGTCTAGAAAAATTAAGGGAAATAGGAATGAGATGCAACGATTATCTGGAAGACAAAGTGGTGGAGCAGTTTCCTGTGATTGAAGAAGAGTTGATCACTTTCCAAACATTGTGTGGTAATTATTCATCTAAACTCCAGCAGACCTTGGTGAAGAAACTTCCCTCCATCCGTGAAGGTAAAGAAGATGAGAGCTCACTGAACCAACTCTTTGAAGACAGAGACAAGTCACCATTCAGTCAGGAAAAACTAACCAAGTGGCTGGATCGTAAAAAGAGAGAAATCAACGTCATCAGATCCTGTGTAGATACCATGGAGGGAACAAAGATCGTCCACAATCAGTCAGAGCTGGACAGACAGGTTCTTGATCCAGGTGTAGAAGATGTTCTGTGCTTTGTTTTCACTTCAGTGGAAAAGGGTGATACCGACCTTGATGTGATGGCCGACCACGTGGACTTCCCTAAATTAGGAAGTACCATTGAAGATCCATGGTACTACTCAGATGAAGTTTTCACCACAATGAGAGAAAAAGCCAAAGCTTTCCATCGTTTTGCCAACACACAGAAGAACAACAGTCGATTCCGTTTCCTCATAGCAGCCATTGCAAACAAGAAATACACAGGAGCAACCATCTACCATTACAAGAATGGCATTCTGGTCAGTGAAGATTTTTCAAAACTTCAACTTCCTCCTGTGGAGAACATCACAGACAGAAGAGATCTGATCTGGTGTAAGTCTGTTTCCATGCTTTTTTGATTTAAGAAACATGCTGTACTAATAACTCTCCTCCAGAAACATTTTTGACCATCAGAATAACTGATAACACATTTTGTTTTGGTCTCTCCATCAGATGCCTGTGATCTCAACCTGGACCCAAACACTGCAAATGGCTGGCTCATTCTGTCTGAGGGAAACAAGAAGGCAACAGCTGGAGCATGGCAGTCATATCCTGATCACCCAGAGAGGTTTACAAACATACTGCAGGTGTTGTGCAAAGAGAGCTTATCTGGGAAACATTACTGGGAGGTGGAGTGGAGTAAGAATCACATCAATTGTTGTTGTGTTAATATTGCTGTTGCATACAAGGAAATTGAAAGAAAATCAGGCAATTTAGAGAGCCAGTTTGGACGTAATACCAAATCGTGGGCTTTTCAATTCAACAATGACTCAATTTTAGCATTGAAAAATAATCAGGACATGTGGAGCAGTCCTTATCCCTCTGATGGCTGTAACAGAGTTGGGGTGTATCTGGACTGGCCTGCTGGCACTCTGTCCTTCTACAGAGTCTCCTCTAACACACTGAGGCACCTCTACACCTTTCACACCACATTCACTGAGCCTGTTTACCCAGGACTCTTGGTCAGTCTTGAACAAAACGATGCGTACCTGTGTCCACTAGAATAGGAGTAATAACAAATACTTCTCAGATTCTTGGTCTGTCAATAGGAATATGGGTTTACATTTAAAGTTTAAAGAACAACTGAACCTCACATTTTATCTCGACCATGCTTCACAAATTTAAACAACATATTCAAACCCAGAGGGACCAGCAAAACGTATAATGTAATCATCAAGTGAGTGTGTATGTAATTTGATCAGTTCATGTTGATTTGATGCACAGCCTTTATTTAAAACTGGCTTGTACTTCACACATTTATAATCACTTTAAACTTTCATTGCTTACTTCTTGATACTTAAAGATACAGAGCATATATGGATACTCAATTGCTCTGTCAACATGTGTATGTTGAAATATAACTCACAGCTCATGTAAAATAATTGTTTTATTTAGCATTTTATTTCCTTTTCTTCTTTGTGAAGTACTTTTTTTAAATCGTTCTTCTCAGAATACAAGTTTTTCTAACGTCTGTACCTCAACCTCGACTTTGGGTTCAGTCATTGACTACTGTATTGAGGAGAGAGTTGATGTTAGATGTTGAGTACTTTGCTGATGTTTATAGAGTTGAAGAAATGTATTTTCCTGTTAATCAGTTGATGTTGATTTGATGCACAGCCTTCTTCTTAAACTGGTTAGTGCTTCACAATCAGTTTAAACTTTGATTGTTTGGTACATCACAGATAATTCTTTTTATTTGATCTTTTTATTCTACTTCCTGATACTTAAAGATAAAGAGCTTATATTGATACACAATTGCTTTTGTCAACATTAGTATGTTGAAATATAACTCATAGCTCATAGCTGATGTAAAAGAAAAATGATTAACTTGTTTTGTTGAAATTATTATGTTGGTGATGGGATATAAATTACCTAAAGTGCATATTGTTTAATTTAGCATTTTGTTCATTTTCTTCTTTGTGCAGTAGTTTTTTAAGTAGTTGTCTTTTCAGAATACAAGAGGAATCATTTAGTTTTTCTAAGTCTGTACCTTAGCCTTAACTTTGGGTTTAATCAATGACTACCGTTTCAAAGGAGAGTCACTGGTAACACCATTTTTTAATGTTGGATGTTAAGCACGTTATTGTTGATTATAGAGTTGAAGAAATGTATTTTCCTGTTAATCAGTTGATATTGATTCGATGCACAGCCTTCTTCTTAAACTAGTCTGTGCTCCACAAGGGTTAGGGTTAGTAATTTAAACTTTCATTGGTACATCCAGATAATTCTTTGTATTGTAACTTTGTATTCTACTTACTGATACATAAAGAAACAGCTAATATTGATACACAATTGCTTTTTCAACCCAATGCAAAAGACGTAATATGAAAGAAACTGGGGAGTCACTGTTGACACCATTTTGTTGCAAACCCTACTGATGTTTACAGAGCTGAAGAAATGTCAGATTCCTGTGACACTGTAACACCTGTTGGATATGTTTACTCTCTTCTTGAGCAGAATATTCAATAAAGTGGAGACCCGACTTCACCACTGTGTGTTACTTTATTTCTTTTAGATTAAAAAGTTGACTGTACCAAAGATTATAACCTTAATTATTCATGACACACTCACATGTTTTAATGCAAAGAATCCTACAATGATAGAACATAAATCATCAGATGACTTTATATAACATTCCTTCTTCACAGTGTCATAAGAACACAGATTAAAGTAATATTTGATAAGCTCTCACATTGACTTTAACAGGATGGCTGCTGTCATCATTTGCTAAATTCTTCTGTTAAGTTTGTATTCCATTATGTAAGTGGAAGCTTGTTAGCCTAACTTGCTAATGCTAGCACTGATTCTCAGTTACTTGTACTTTTTGTTCATGTTATTATAACACCTGAATACTATATTCTATTACATCTCTACTCAGGAATATGAGTTGTGCCTAAAAAGAAACATTTGTCAGCCATTATGAGCTGCTTATACAATCGACCCATGTGGTCGTTTCCTAGGTGAGGACGGGCTGACTTTTCTCCTCCTTTACTTTTTTTCGGTAACACATGGTAAATGTCCATGAATTATCATAAAGGCATTGATTAATTAATGTAGCCTAGTACTTCATGACCTATCAGAAATGTAGAAGAATGAATAGTATCTCATGCATGAGTTGATGTAAGAACAATACATTAACTAATGAAACAACTGAAGTATTTCAATCATGAGTTATTAATGACGTTCATGTCTTCTTCAAAGGTAAGTCTGCAGTGATAGAAAAATGGGTAGCTCGCAATAAAGAGGCATTGTGCTTATGATGCCATAGAGGGCAGTTTATAAGTTTTAAGGTGGATCTGTTTTACAAGGCTGTCCTACAGAGCATCCTGTCCTCTGGTCTGATTTACGTGTTTGGAAACATGGTGAGTAGGGTCATTGGGTGTGACCTGTGGCCTGTACTACGAAACAAGATTTGGCGTTAACGAGGTAACTTCAGGTTCAACCCAGGGTTTTGTGTATCACAACAGTGGATCACTTGTTACCGGGTAACATCACCATAGTAACTTATGCTGAACGCCTAACCTGGTCGGGAGCAGGTTATGTCAGAGATTAGAGATCAACTGTTGTAAAAGCACCGCCTGCTGACCAATCAATACTGTTACTGTTGATAACGGCGTCACCGTTCTTAGAAAGATCAGGTGGAGCTCGGTGCGCGGAGAGAGAGAGGCTCATAAAAGTTTAGTAAAACATTTAGAGAACAACAACCCCGTTAACATTCCCTGATGGGTATTTTTATGGAAGATATAGATTTTCAGCGGAGGGAATTACATATAGGCTATTTGTCGGCTTCTTGAGCCGTGTGTTGCCAATGCGCACATCGGTTTGAATTATATTTTCATATTTTTATTTGCTCTCATGATCGCTTACCACTGCCAGGGTTGCAACTGAAATAATAGGCTAAAGCAACGAGTTTATGGAAAGCACAAGTGTAATTATGGTAAAATCTTGGTCCTGACTGATGGGGAAGTGATATTGATAAGCGTTGTGATTTATGCATAACAGTGTCTGCTTTTTTTGCCAGCTTTCCTTCCTGTGTAAGGAATCAGTGACTGTATTGTAATTTGCCTGTAAAACTGTGTCTGTGTTCTTCATATTTATGTAGAATTATAGTTTGCTCTTCTTATGTAAAATATGCGGCCTTGGTAGATGTTTGCGATTGGTCGTGCTGTGCAAACAGCCTCTTTTATGTGAACGTGCGCGTCTGTAGATTGGGAAACCCTGGGTTGACGGTTGTTAGGTTAGGTGAAGCCGGGTAACTGAAATAACTCCAGGGCATGTTGATCTTGATTCGTAGTACAGGCCTTTGAACAATCCCGGAATTGGAACGTCGTGGATATGGACTACCAGTTATGTAACCTGATTGGTGTGGGGGTGTGTACAGACTGTGGTTAATAGGCAGACATTTTGACATGTTATATTCCTGGTCATGCTGGAGTTGAGGAAAATAAAATAGCTGATTGTATAGCAAAATCAAGCCTTAAGAAAGATAGAGACAGATATAACATATCATTTGGAAGAAAAATCAAACAGGGTATTGGGAAAATGAGACCAAAGGGAGACTCTTTTATTATTTGCTAGCACAGGTTTAAAAAGCAGGTATTGTTATGAATCCAGAAGATATTCTGTTCAAATCTGTAGGCTGAGGCTTGGGCACTGTGGGATGAATCAGTCCTTATATATTATAGGAAAACATCTTAATAAGCTTTGGTAGTGTAGGAGTTCAGAATGGGTTAAGCATATTTTACTACAATGTAACAATTCTAATATAGGGGGGCACTTTTTATTTCACTATATATGTCTCTTTACATAAATATTTTGTTCTACTACTATGGGCTAACAGTTCAATCAGACATACATTTCAATGCCCTCTGCCTCTGTAAATGGACAGTATTACATGGCTATGCTGCCACCTGCTGGTAGGGGCAGTAATTACAATTTGACCTACTTTCACGTCGCCTTAAAGTCTAGACTCAATCAGATATCCGTGACGACAGTACAGTGGAACGTTTTCCTTTAACAGAGCAACAGTAATAACCTAATATACCATCATTATTGAGATTAAACTACATTCTCAGTTATTTTTGCACTGAATAACGCATTTAATAAACAGATGCGTAATATTAGCTCACACATAAAATAGCACCCTCGTGAATTAGCCTACTGTTGCTAACTCATAACATCGTCGTAACATCGTCCCGTACCTACAGGACATCATACTTACTTATTGATGCACAGCAGTGTCCATAAACTTAGTCCAATGAGGGGAGAAAGGAAAGTGTGAAAGTGTTCAGCGTTAACGCCTTTTCTCTCTCAACTACCGCATGCTTAATTGCGTTAATAGCCCATGGCTACTACTGACAGGGAGAGCGAGAGACTGTATTACTAACAGCCAATCCAGTCTGCTCAAAGCGATGGTCTTTTTCACAAATAGGTTGCATGTAAGGGGAAAAAAAGTATCTTCCACTTAAGGGGCCCTATCTTGACTTGCACCCTGTGAAAAGCCCGACACAAGTGTCAATTTCCCGTCCAGCACCTGCGACTAGGATTAGCGTGTGCTTGACAGGGTGGGGGGCGTGGCATCACGATGGTGGCTCTCCATCGTGACGTTGGCCATCGGCACAACCCTAATAGGGTTATATATGAAAATTTGTTAAATGCCTAGTAGTGTTTAAACTGCCATAACTTCACACAGAGATGAAGAGGACAAGCACAGGTGGAACTGATAACTGTGTCAGTGGGGGGTGCAGGCCCAGAGTTTTGCTGCTCTTTAACAGTGAAAATGTACAACAGTGAATTAAAATGAAGGATTAATCTTTAGTGAGAGGAAACAAACACATGCAGGATGTAAATCCATGGCCGATGGGCGAATGAAGAGTCATGGTGGATCTACCAGAAGTGCCTTCTACCTTTAGCCTTTTCTGCTGTTTTTGACAATCAACCCCTGTCATGAGTGCTTATTCTTGGCTCAATATTGGAGCCCAATGGAACGGTAGAGGCTGAGTGAACGGGTCACATCAGACCGTGGAGGGCGACATTGAATACAAGGCTTGCAGGACGCTGTAGAGACAGGTGAGTACAACAACACCGATGGGTTGAAAGTCATCAACAGAAGAGTTGCATGTCTGCACTTCTCGCTGTGCAAAAACTGTGCAGGCTCTTGTTCTTTGTGTGTGTGTGTGTGTGTGTGTGTGTGTGTGTGTGTGTGTGTGTGTGTATTTTTATGTAGCCTATTAATGCATGTTGCACTTTATGCTACGCATCTCTGTCTGGGAGGTGCTAGCTGGTAAATGTAGCGTCTAATGTGGTTGGGGTACAGCTACCACAGCTGCAACATATATATATGATAAACGGGTCAGGGGTAAGGCTAACCAAATTTTTAAACTGCCCTGATCACCCACTCTTTGGGGAGTTTGATATGCTCCCCTCAGACCGCTGTTTTAGGCTACCTGATTTAAGAACTAGACGTGCCAGGGATTATTTTATCCCTGTGGCTATTAGGAACCTGAATTTACTTGATTGACATCTCTTGAACATTTTATACAGTATGTAATTATTTATTTTCTCCTGTCCATGTTCATTATGAGAGATTTACCTGTGTACTGTCCAATTGGATTCTGTCATTGGTTTTGGGGGAAGGAGTGTCTCCGTTGATGTGTTGATGTGTGTCCTGTGTCGTGTTTACAATGTTGTTGGCATCTGGTGGTGCTTTTTCTGTGTGACATCCTGCTGCACACTAAATTCCCTAAGGATAAATAAAGTGGAACTTGAACTTGATAATGCAAAGTGTTTTATGTATGTTTTAAAAGTTGAGGAATTATCATGTAAAAGCATTTAATGCAGTATTTCTATTTTGTTACTTTAAACTTCTCCGATACATTTAAGAAAATTCTGCTCGTTTTACTTCACTATATTTGTGTAGATGAAGATCTTACTAACAAAATCTTATAACATGAAGTACCTCAACCATTAAGGTACACACACCTCGCAAATGTACTTTGGTAAAACAAAACGTTCCACCTCTGGCCTCAAACAGTTTAACATATATATATTTTACAAAGACAACAAACTCTCATTCGAATGATATATATATAATTTCTGTCTCAAATGTGAGGAAAATGCGCTAAATGTGAGGAAAGTGAGCTAAATGTTGAAAATTCATCAGCTAAAAAATTGTAACCGAACTTTTACATTCGGCACCCCATATTTTAGGAGTTACTAAACGCTATATTGACTCTGGTAAGGATAGGGATTTTTAGTTTTTTAGTTAGGTACTTGGAGGAATTGACCTATGACTAAGCCACGCCCCCTCCACTCACTCGGACAAACAATCAACGTTTGGTGACAGGCGCTATGGCAACTGTCACAGTAGGAGACATTTCTCAGGAGGCAATTGATGATTTTTGGAGACAGAAAGATTATATATCATCTCAAAGTCACCAAAAGGACCTTAACTATGTATTGGAGGGTTATATTAATGATTTTATTGTTTAGAAGGTCGATAAAAAGCTTCAGCTCCAGGCAAAAATTTACCGGTCACAGTGTAAACGTGATAAACCGCATCTCGCTGCCATCACCATCTCAGACAACAAGATAGAGGATCAGCATTGTTCATGTACTGCAGGGTAAGAAGTGTGATTTACTTTCAATTCATTAATCTAACTTGACGTGACTTGTAAAATACGCTATGGTAATTGCTACTAGCTTATTTTTCATCTAAACCTAGCTTAAAGCTCCATATTAGCATAGCTAGATTTTTCTTCTGCTAAAGCAGCGTTTTGTAATATACTAGCTAGGCTTTGCTAAACATCTGTTAACAGTAACAAGTTCCATGTCATTGATCTGACACATCATCAGAGATGGCAAAAGTACTCACTTCCCGTACTCAAGTAGAAGTACAGATACTTGTGTTAAAAAATACTCTGGTAAAAGTAGAAGTACTGATTTAACTTATTTACTCAAGTAAAAGTAACAAAGTACAGGCTTGGAAATTTACTTAAAGTATAAAAGTAAAAGTAGCTTTGCGAATGACAACCATTTTTTTATGCAAAAATTCCTGGACCACACAAATGTTACTAGAGTGCAAGCTGAGAAACTTCAGTGGACATGGAAAAAAGGCTCTTTATATGCCATTGGCTACATTTTAAATGGATGTCTGCCAACACTTGTGTCTGCCAATATGCCTAAAACATCACATATATGATTATTGTGACAG